>NW_023495303.1:1022500-1117500 GCF_904425465.1 Colossoma macropomum | reverse complement strand
AACAGGTTCTGAAACTGACCTCATTATCTACTGCGCCACTGCTGCACTGTGCCGCCTTGTGGACGTTCAGCGGTACTGCAACTGCTCCCTCAGATGAAAGTGGTCATGTAGGCCTCACGTTTTTAATTCATGATAATGTCATTGTGGGCTTAAAGGTCTATTAGGCTCCTGTATGAAGTAACACAGCACAGCTTATCTAGACTACTTTTGTATAAATATGCTGCTCCACGTTCCTCCCACAGCCTGTGTGCTGGTTTAGAGGTTCTCTATGTTGTAATGACGTGTTGGATTTTACTGATATTTTGTATTTAAATTGAGGCAAAGGAGTTAAAAGCTACTTCACTGTGTTATCAGCTCTCTGACATCTCTGCACTCACACACACCCACCCACACGGCTTCCTACTTGCCTGAAATGTAAGATTTTATCAGAGATTTTGATGTCAGCGTAGGAGCTCACAGCCGATCTAGGCCTCTGATTACAGGACCAGCACTGAGATTCTCCCTTAAAGCCAAATGAAGCCGATTAGAAGAGACATTTGGTGGCTTCTTTAGCTTCAGCTATGGAGCTATGAGGCTATTGTAGCTAACAAGTAATAGTAGCTTATACCCCACCAGTTAGCATTGTGCTAACTGCAAATACCCCACCAGTTAGCATTGTGTTAAGTGCAAATCTTACATCACAGATATACATTTCTAGATGCCGCGTTGTCTGTTGTTCTCTATCTGAGGCGATACGTCTGAGCGTCCGCCATGTTGGAGAGGTCAAGATCCGCTTGTGAGACACATCAGCAAATCCATCATTGTGTGAATCACTTCTAATCTTAATACACATAGAAATAAAATTAACCCCCAAAACACAGTAAGAAGGACGAAGCTGAAGTCGACTTCCTTTTCGCCAGCTTCTTGTTTTGAGTTTTCCCGTTCCACCTTAAATGCTGCATCAGCCAGCTTCTTCTTTGAATTCTCCCGTTCCACCTTAAACGGTCCATCAGCCACCTTCTTGTTCGAGTTTTCCTGTTCCACCTTAAATGGTGCAGCACTCACTTTCTGGTGCCTGAAGCTGCACCATTTAAGGTGGAACAGGAAAATTCAAACAAGAAGCTGGCGAGTAAGAAGCTGACTTCAGGTTCATGTAAGAAGGTTCTAACATTAATCTATTATGAATATCTACACAGATTAAGGAATGCTGTAACTTACCGAGCTACAAAGCTTTAAGCATCACTGTAAATAAATAACTCCTACATAAAGTTAAGATCCTGAATAGACTATTAAATGAAACAAGCTTAATATAAAACCAGAGGAAAAACAATCACATCAACAGGTTCTCTGTGCTTCACCAACCACACGGCCACATCTACACAAACATCACACAAACAACACGCATCACACAGACATGAGTGTGGATCACTGCGTTCCCTCCGTTACATAATCCTGTCCCACTTTCTGAGTCAATATTCTTGAAATTGTGTAATTTTGGACAGTGTCTTTCTTAAACTGCCGCTCTGTAATGATACTGAATGCAGTCCAGCAGCTTGTTGACGTGCCTGGCTGGACCCAACGCGGCATCTAGATACGTATATCTATTATACCCATATACGTGGGTTATAGCCCACCAGTTAGCATTGTGCTAGTAAATTAGCACCAGTTAGCACCATGCTAATCTGTGAGGTATACGCTTCCATTCCCTGTTAGCTGCATTAGCCTCGTAGCTCCAGAGCTACAACTAAAGAAGCACTTCAGACACCAAACATGTCTTAACTGATTACCTACACACTTGAAACAGATGGTTCTCCAAGGGTTCTTTCATAAAGGGAATGGTTCTATTTAGAACTATGTGTTCTATATAGAACATTTCATGGTTCTTTGCATGGTGAAATGGAAACGGCGTTAGTGTTATACAGAACTATATACAACACATTCTCCATCAATCTGAAGAACTGTTGCAAAGAACCCTTTAAGCATGCAAATGTTCTTTGAGCATTCATGGTTCTATATAGAACCATTGTCTTCACTAAAGTACTCTTGAAGAACCATCTTTTTAAGCGTGTGTAGTACCATTTCACGCTTAAATAGTGCTTTGCATGGTGAAATGGTTCTTTGATTGATAGAGAATGTGTTGCATATGGTTCTGTATAGCACCAAAAAGGGTTCTTCCATTGTTACAAGCTTGACATCATCACAATAGAAGAACTCTTTTTGGTGCGATATAGAACCTTTTTCTAAATGATTCTATATAGAACCACAAACAACACACTTCCCATCAATCTGAAGAATCATTTGAACATGCAAGGAACCCTTTAAGCATGAAATGGTTCTATGCAAAACTCATGGTTCTAGATAGAACCATTCGCATGCTTACAGGGTTCTTTGCATGGTTTTTCAGATTGATAGAGAATGTGTTGTATATGGTTCTGTGTAGCTACAAAAGGGTTCTTCTGTTGTTACAAGCTTGACATCATCACAACAGAAGAACCCATCTTCATTCTCCATTATTCTGAAGAACCATTTCACCATGCCAAGAACCATTTAGGCATGCAAATGCTCATGGTTCTGAACAGAACCACTGATTGAAGAACCATGTTTTTTAACAGTGTATATTTGAGGTAAGAGATTTTTCTAAGTTTCTGCATAAATAAATGGTTAAGTTATAAACGGAGCTGTTCACAGTGGTGGTGATAGGAACCAGACGTCCACCTCTAAAAGCTCCCTCACAGAAAGTTCCTACATGAAATGGTTATGAATTCACTGCCTGATGACTGAGACGCTGTTTTATGATAGTTTTGGGAAGATTTCGGCCTTAAACTCCATTCATGGTGGAGGGATACATACTATGCAGGGTGTTATGAGGCAAAATAGTCCCCAATAAAACTTATTATTCCAGATTTTCCACTATTTTCCATCATCAACATTCCATATAAACTCAGAAGACTCGTGTGGGTTCACTGGTGGTTCTGGATAGTAAATAAAATGTCTATATTTGTGTTGTAGTCATGGTGACCCCTGGTTCCTATCACCACCACTGTAAAGACATCTGAACCATTTCACACCAAACCAAATCTCGAAAACTGACCTGTGCACAAATTTTGGTGGAATTCCCCTTTACAGGCTGCTGTCATGTGCATTAACACTGTGTATGTTTAGCGCTGGGCCTGTGGTGATGATGATGGCGGTGATGATGGCAGTGATGGCGGTGATGATGGGGATGATGACGCAGGTGTGTCACTGTGGTTGAGTCCCACACACGCATTCCCGCCCACGCGCTGCAGGGTTACCGCGGTGATGTTAGTGCTCCGCCCACAGGGGGCTCTGTGGGTGCTGAGCAGTGCGTATTCTGGGACGCCTTTACTGACAGACCTACGCTGCATCAAAGGTGAAGGCTGCTTTCTGTCCAGAAGTATTGGCACCCCTGCTGAGCAAATAAGCATAACCAGCTCTGAAATTATGAACCTTTCATTGAGGCAAAACTACTGAGGTGAAAAGAAAACAAACAATAAATTAATCTATAAATAAACAGATATTCTATTTTCCAATGCATGTGTTTTGGAGGGAAAAAAACCCACACATTTTATATACAAACAGTTATGTGCATAAGTTTGTGCACCCCGGTCAAATCACACATTTTGTTGAGTGAAAATAAGTAAACATGTCCTCTTGCACTTAAATATGACATTTTCCTGCAAATATTAGTGCACAAGTTGTATTTATTGAACATATTAAAGAAAACAAAACACAAAGTAACTAAAAAATGACCCATAATTTGAATGTTTTTTATGTTAAATTCTTCAAATAAACAATAAAGAAGCAAATAACTGTGTGTTGTGCAGATCCAAACCCACAGAAAGCATTAAGTGTTTCTGTTGGTGCCTGACGGTTTTGTAATGTGCTTTGGCTTTTTTAATGGGTTGATATCACAGTGTAAAGGATCCTAATGGTTAATCGAGTGACCAATGGCTAGTGGTCCCTATTGGAAACCATTAAGCCAATTCCCATCAGAAAACAAAACCATTAGGTGTTAATCCTAATGGTTTCTAATGGTCCTTTCCCAGCAGGGCTGTAGAGGACGTGTTCACTTATTTACACTCAGAAAATCACAAAACGTAATTTGAGCAGGGTGCCCAAACTTTTGCATAAAGACATTTCATTTCTTGTTCATCCTTACCGAGGGTGCCAATAATTCTGGAAAATGCTGCATTTGACAGATGAGGTATTAAAAAATTAAATAAAAAGTATTACAATGGAACTTTGATGTGCAGAAAAATATTCATAAAAGGAAAAAACAATAAACGGTTGTCATAGTTTAATTCAAAATACATAATATTCACCATTAAAGGTGCAACGTGTAAAATTTAGGAGGGTCTTTTGGCAGAAATGGAATATAGTATCTATAAAACCATGGGGAGCAGCTCCTCTTCAACAGAAGCTGCCACCGCCATGTTTCTACTTTAGCCCAAAACGGACAAACCAGACACTGGCTCTTTCGTGTTTTTACGCTCAAATGGCATCTTGCATTTGGTGGTGCTGTAGATCCGGTTGGGGTATAAAGAAGAAGAATCAGTGGTTTCCGCTGGTGCTGCTGACTGTTTTGTATTGTTAGAAGTTTCAGAACCCACATTTTGACAAATAGAGGATCATATTTATTATTTAGCACAAAAAAATGAGAGAGGGTGAATCCTTGCTGTCAGAGAAGAGAAATCATGATGGCCAATGTAGGTTCTACTACATGCTTGGAAAGGGAGTGGTGAGTGAGGGGGGTTCAGTTGGTTGCAATCTGCAACATCACCACTACATGCCACTAAATCTCACTCACAGCACCTTTAAAATAACCCATTTCAATTTGGAAACTTGACCTGGTCAAAATGCCTTTAATACTGATATATGTAAATGAGCTCTGTCCTGACTGGCTGCCTTGCTCAAAAAGCTGTCTGCACTGAAACACTCCTTATAACTTCAGTGTAAATGGGCGGAGCTAAAATGCTGTAGGCTGAATAGATGAATGTGTGGAAATATCTTGGTTTTGTGACATCACAAAAACAAGGAAATCAAAACAGGCTGTTTTGTAGCTTAGTTTCCACATAGACTGTATGGACTGACCGAGGAGTGAATGGCTTGTATTGAAATGTTTACATAATTAATTTGTGTTACAGCATATGGGATATTTCATTGATATGGGCCCTTTAAAATTGCTGATTGTGTCCAGAAGTCATCAAAAAGAAATACAGCTTGAAAATGCGAATTTTCATATTTAAAAAATAGAGTTTATTCTTAGAAATTAAACTATATTAGTGTTTACAAAACAAGGGCTTTACTTAACGATCCACACGACAGCAATAAACAAAACAAACAAACCCTAGAATAACGAAATCCATCCTTGAGTTTAAACACGGTAATGATGGGTCACAACATTGTCACATTATATTCACAACCTACACGGCACTGTACACAGAATAATAATAATGGGTGAATATTGTTTACATATTTTCTTACAGATTCCAACCGTCCTGAGTGAGGTAACGAATGTTATATTGCCTGCTTGTATGAATGTCCATAAAACATGACTAAGTATTTTATTAGAAATTGTGCTTTCACTAACTGGCCACTTTATTAGAAACACCCACCTTGTGCTTCCACTCACTGGCCACTTTATTATAAACAACCAACTTGTGGTTCCACTGACTGGCCACTTTATTAGAAACACCCACCTTGTATTTCTGCTCACTGGCCACTTTATTAGAAACGCACCTTGTGCTTCCACTAACTGGCCACTTTATTAGAAACACACCTTGTGTTTCCACACACTGGCCACTCTAACTGTACACCAGCAGCGAGGTGGAGCTACAAAAGAAGGGTTTCTGATAAAGTGGCCAGGGTGTGTTTATTGAATATTATGTAACTGTGTTCTCACAACTGAGAGGTACTAATAAACTGTGATTAAACACAATCCTGGCTACTCTTCAATAGGCTTTCACTATAGAAATTCTACTAGGTTCACTCATTTTACTAAAGGTTACATGAAGACACAAATGTGCAAACACACTAATATACAACAATGTACAGCCACAAACACAGAATATCCCATAACTAGTCCAGCTAGACTATCATAACAAAATCATTTCGGTTTGAATTTTTTTTACAACAGTTCCCCTTTACATTGCATGAACATACACTGTATGAATGTTTAATGATGAATGAACCAGCAAAAATGGTCCAAAATACCTGGAATAAAATATCACTATTAATATACATTAGGTTAAGAATATTTTTCCTTCTCCTGTTACGCCAATATGAGGTTTGGCTAACGCTAACAACATTACGTTCACTGTAAAACTATGTTACAAACCGAAACAGAGACGGATCGTTTTTCCAGCATTGATCTCTTTAAGGCAGAACAGTCCAGGCTGATGGACGAGACGCTGAATTTAGCTCTTCTAGGTTCTGCTATCTGGAGTCTTCTGGTTCTGACTTGATCTTTGTGTAGTCCAGGGGGCAAAGCTTTTGCTGGGGTGTCCTGTTTTCTGTGGACAGAATATAAAACAACAGTTACAAACTAAACAGGTACAATATACTGCAGCTTTGCCAACATTTAAGGCCAATGTAAATCACATAGATATACTACATGGCCAAAATGTATGTGGACACGCCTCCTACTGTTTGAGTTCAGGTGTTTCAGCCACACCTATTGCTAATAGGTGTATAAAATCAAGCACAGTCTCCATAAACAAACATTGGCAGTAGAATGGGTCGACCTGAAGAACTCAGTGACCTTGAACGTGGCACCGTCATAGGATGTCATCTTTGCCACAGTCAGCTTAGGAAATTTCAGCCCTGCTAGATTTGCCCCAGACAAGTGTAAGAGCTATTACTGTGAAACGGAAGCATCAACAGCTCAGCCACAAAGCGGTAGACCACGCAAACTGAAGTGCTGAAGTGTCAGTCTTCTGTTGCATCACTATTACAGAGCTCCAAACTGCCTCTGGAAGCAACATCAGTGCAAGAACTGTGCATTAGAAGCTTCACAAAATGGGTTCCCATGGCTGAGCAGCTGCACATAAGTCTAAGATCACTATGCACAGTGCCAAGCGTCAGCTGGAAGGGTGTGAAGCACGCTGGACTCTGGAGCAGTGGAAACATGTTCTCTGGTCTGATCAATCACGCTTCACTATCTGTCAGTTTGATGATGAATGGGTTTGGTTGTTCCAGGAGATCGTTACCTACCGGAATGCCAGCAGTAGAGTTTGGTGGAGGAGGGATAAACAGTGGAGTTTGGCGGAGGAGGGATAAACAGTGGAGTTTGGTGGAGGAGGGATAAACAGTAGAGTTTGGTGGAGGAGGGATAAACAGTAGAGGTTGGTGGAGGAGGAGGGATAAACAGTGGAGTTTGGTGGAGGAGGAGGGATAAACAGTAGAGTTTGGCGGAGGAGGGATAAACAGTACAGTTTGGCGGAGGAGGGATAAACAGTGGAGTTTGGCGGAGGAGGGATAAACAGTAGAGTTTGGCGGAGGAGGGATAAACAGTGGAGTTTGGCGGAGGAGGGATAAACAGTAGAGTTTGGCGGAGGAGGGATAAACAGTGGAGTTTGGCGGAGGAGGGATAAACAGTAGAGTTTGGCGGAGGAGGGATAAACAGTGGAGTTTGGCGGAGGAGGGATAAACAGTGGAGTTTGGTGGAGGAGGGATAAACAGTAGAGTTTGGCGGAGGAGGGATAAACAGTAGAGGTTGGTGGAGGAGGAGGGATAAACAGTGGAGTTTGGTGGAGGAGGGATAAACAGTGGAGTTTGGTGGAGGAGGGATAAACAGTACAGTTTGGTGGAGGAGGGATAAACAGTAGAGTTTGGTGGAGGAGGGATGATGGGCTGGGCTGTTTTTCAGGGTTGGGACCCCTCAGTTCCAGTGAAGGGTGATGTTGATGCTACAGCACCAAGACATTTTTCAGTTATCTGCTTCCAGCTTTGTGTCAGCGGTTTGGGGAAGAGCCTTTCCTGTTCCAGCATGACTGAGCCCCTGTGCACAAAGCAGCTCCATAAAGACATGGAGTGACCAGTTTGGTGTGGAGGAACTCTGACCTCAACCCCACTGAACACCTTTGGGAAGAACTGGAACATCGACTGTGAGCCAGAACATCAGTGTCTGACCTCACAAATGCTCTTTAGACTAAATGGACACAAATGAGCTGCAAAGCGGGGCATCTCCATATAATGCCCCTGGTCTTGGAATCAGATGTCTGACCAGCTCATATAGCTGTGAGGGTCAGGTGTCCACATACTGTGTATATATGTAGCCTGTTTGTTCTTGTTTTACCAAAAATAAAATGTTATTGACTGATGAAATAATTAAAATCTTGATTTGTAGTTTGGGTTTAAGCACTATGCAGTGCTTAATTGCTGAAACCGACTCCAGTAGTTGACCCTGATTGACTGAGAGTGTAAATAACTGACCTGTTGTCTCAGTTTGTCCCATTTCTGAGTTCCTCTCTCGATGATGCTGCTCTTCTATGCTCTGTTTATGCCGATGTTTGTGATGCTGCTTCAGCTCAATGGCTAACTGGCGACCCAATGGGATCTCCCCACTGGATGTGTTTCGGCCAGTCACGCACAGGCTCACAGGTCGCTCCGCTACAACAAGCGCAAACACACATTCAGTGTAAATCAGCAGAACATAAACGACAGAGAGAGAGAGAGAGAAGAGAGAGAGAAGAGAGAGAGAGAGAGAGAGAAAGCAAGGGAAAAGAAGAGAGAAACAAAAAGAGTGAGAGAGAGCGAAAAGAAAAAGGATAGAGAAAGAGAGAGGGAGATAGAATGCAAAATAGGAGAGAAAGAGAGAGAGAGAGAGAGACAGAGAGAGAAAGAGAAAGGGAAAAGGAGATAGAAAAGAAAAAGAAGAGAGAGAGAGAGAAAAGAAAGAGAGAGAGAAAGAGAGAGAAGAGAACAAGAAAGGGAAAAGAAGCAAGAGAGAGAAAGAGACAAAAGAAGAGAAAGAGAGAGAGAGAGAGAGAGAGAGAGAAAAGGAAAAGAAGGGAGAGAGAGAGAGAGAGAGAGAGTGGGAAAGAGAGAGAGACAGAGAGAGAGAGTAAGAGAGAGAGATACAGTATAAACTGTACCTGCTGGGTGGGCAGTGTGGTTAGTGTTGGGGTCGTTGGGGTCAGTGCTGTATCTGAGGGCAGTTGGGTGGACGCTCCGCTCCTGAAGTGCAGCGTCCTGCAACAGCTCAACCTGCCTGCAGAACACAGAGTCCAACTCCACCTACACACATACACACACACACAGACACACGGACAGGCACACACACACACACAGACATACACACACACACACACACACACACACACACACACAGACAGGCACGCACACACACACACACACACACACACAACACACACACACACACACACACACACACACAGACACACACACACACACACAGACAGGCACGCACACACACACACACACACACACACACACACAGACACACACACAGACACACACACACACAGACAGGCACGCACACACACACACACACACACACACACACACACACAGACAGGCACGCACACACACAGACATACACACACACACACACACACACACACACACAGACACACACACACACACACACACACACACAGACAGGCACGCACACACACACACACACACACACACACACACAGACACACACACACACACACAGACAGGCACGCACACACGCACACACACACACACACACACACACACAGGCACGCACACACACACACAGACAGGCACGCACACACACACACACACACACACACACACAGGCACGCACACACACACACAGACAGGCACGCACACACACACACACACACACACACACACAGACAGGCACACACACACACACACACACACTTTAATGTTAATATGAGTTCAAGACCGTCACACATACATAAATAATCATACAGTTTCATACACAAAGGCAATAAACAAGCTCCAAATAACTGCACTAATCAGACTCCGCCCACAAACCTGTTCATTTGTAGCCACTAGATCGGACAAACTTCACAGAAAATGGGTACAAATCCTGGCTCTAAATGTAGGTATTGGGATATAAACTGAGTCTGTTCTACAGTTTCTCATTAGGTTGAATGAATAACAGACTCTAAATGTAGGTATTGTGATAGAAACTGAGTCTGTTCTACAGTTTCTCATTAGATTGAATGAATAACCGACTCTAAATGTAGGTATTGTGATAGAAACTGAGTCTGTTCTACAGTTTCTCATTAGATTGAATGAATAACCGACTCTAAATGTAGGTATTGTGATATAAACTGAGTCTGTTCTACAGTTTCTCATTAGGTTGAATGAATAACCGACTCTAAATGTAGGTATTGTGATATAAACTGAGTCTGTTCTACAGTTTCTCATTAGATTGAATGAATAACCGACTCTAAATGTAGGTATTGTGATATAAACTGAGTCTGTTCTACAGTTTCTCATTAGGTTGAATGAATAACCGACTCTAAATGTAGGTATTGTGGTATAAAGTGAGTCTGTTCTACAGTTTCTCATTAGGTTGAATGAATAACCGACTCTAAATGTAGGTATTGTGATATAAACTGAGTCTGTTCTACAGTTTCTCATTAGGTTGAATGAATAACCGACTCTAAATGTAGGTATTGTGGTATAAACTGAGTCTGTTCTACAGTTTCTCATTAGGTTGAATGAATAACCGACTCTAAATGTAGGTATTGTGGTATAAACTGAGTCTGTTCTACAGTTTCTCATTAGACTGAATGAATAACCGACTCTAAATGTAGGTATCGTGATATAAACCGAGGGACACTTGGTTTAAGGTGCTGCACCTGTAAAGCCTGTATGATACTCTCTTCTCCTTTAGACTTAGCGCATGCTAACCGCTCTCTCAGCGCCTCCTGCTGCATATGGAGGAGATAGAGAGACTCCTGCAGGCCACATACACCGTCCTGCAGAGAGAAAGACAGAGGGAATAAATGTCCTTCAAGTCTTATGTTAATTGTTTTAGCCCTGTAACCCTCAAACAGCCCAGCTAAAGCACTGGAGAGAGAAACTAAACCGCTCATTATAAACAGCACTGCAGGAGTCGAGTCTCTGCAGAGCGCTAACTCACGTCTCTGGCATTTACACAGTTTAAAAAAGCTGTAATTCCACACTGAGTCATCGCTATCATCATCATCACCGCCACTGCCAGGCCGCAGAAGCTGCTGAATCACGCCTCTGCCCAAACAAACCTCCCCGAGCTCCAGTTAAAGCGATAGCTCAGCAAAAAATCAAACAATGGACAACAGAAAGGGTGAAATTCAGTCTCCTGGTTGGCTGGTAATACTGTTTTTGGCTGTGCTAACATACTTTTGTCCATGTTGAAAGGTAACAGTGACTCAAACAGTGTCATAACACTCAAACAGTGTCATAACTACATAATCAAGTCTGTTACTGAACAACTCCACACAGTTTGAGGCGAGTGTGTGATGAGGTATGCAGTTAGCACCATGCTAACTGTAGTAAGCATAAGCTTCCATTACTTATCAGCTACATTAGCCTCCTAGCTCCAATGTAAAACCAGTGTCTTGGCCAATTAACTACATTTGGCAACTGGAAACTGGGCTTTGTGTTGCACTGTTAAATGTTTACAAAGCTGACTGACTTAACCAGAACTTCAATTCCAGAGGGCTCCATGTACAAGGATGCTAAATAGTATCAAATAATATGTTCATATAATATTTTATTCCCTTTTACAGTTCAAACGAGGTTATTTCAGAACGTTAATGAGCAATTAGTCTATAATAGAGTACATTTTCCACTGTCTGGTGGGTCTCTAGGGATTTCCCAGACTGGCCGAGGAAAATTCTCAGCATTTTCCATACCGATGATTCAGATGGGTCCTAAAATGACATAAATATAATACTTTCCACAGGCAACTATGGCTTAATTCCAGTGAGCCTCAGTTAACGGAAAGCACCACGTTTTTTAGATGCGAAGCATGTGGACTTGGCTTTGGAACTCACTCACTCACTCATGCAAGTTTAGCATTCTTGTTTGTCCACAAGGGGGAGCTGTTAGTACAAGCTATTTAAACAGCAATGAGAGAGAGAAAAGAACATGAACCCACACCAGCAGGAGCTCAAATTATGTGATTTTCATTAAATCTGTTAAAAGATCATGGCAATATAGGACAATATCAAGCTAAGTATTACTCAGGCCGAGTGAATACTCCAATTTTACATTGTTTTCAGGAATTTGACACAAACATATTAGGAAGAATTCAGCATCAGATAAAACATAAAACTTTCTGCTAATGTAACAATGACATTGTGTTTTTATGCATGTTATTGATACTGCACAGCGTCCAGCAGCACAGCAGAGGGAGAGTGGCATCAATAATACCACCCCTGAGATTAACACACATATACACACACTGAGCTGTGATTCAGAAGAGCTGGTGGGAGCTGTGAAACCCCCACAGGGACCCAAACAAACAGCCGATGAGGCGATTTAACCAGCATTGTGTTTTAGCAAGCTGTACAATGTAAAAGAGGGTATAAAGATATAGCTCCGAAAAAAATGTTACAATTTTGTCATCATATAGGTAAAAACAGTAGTAGTAGCCAACTTAAGCCAGAATTTTTTTGAGTATATTTGCCAATTTTTATATATTAAGATTAAATATGACAGAAAACTTCATTTGGCAGCACTACTCACCTCAATCTTAATTCGTTTGGGTGAGAGCAGCTCCTCCTCTTCCTCTCGGCCAGGCCTAAAGCAGAGTCACTGGGTTAAATTCAGAAGCTTGAAGGTGAAAACAAATATATAGTAAGGCTACAGACTGTAATACACTACAGGAAGTGTAGGGGGCGATATGGCTTCTACTGTTTCATTTAAAAAGCACTCTATAATGTTCATATGATCCACACAGTCACTCTGACAGACTGTAATACACTACAGGAAGTGTAGGGGGCGATATGGCTTCTACTGTTTCATTTAAAAAGCCTCTATAATGTTCATATGATCCACACAGTCACTCTGACAGACTGTAATACACTACAGGAAGTGTAGGGGGCGATATGGCTTCTACTGTTTCATTTAAAAAGCCTCTATAATGTTCATATGATCCACACAGTCACTCTGACAGACTGTAATACACTACAGGAAGTGTAGGGGGCGATATGGCTTCTACTGTTTCATTTAAAAAGCCTCTATAATGTTCATATGATCCACACAGTCACTCTGACAGACTGTAATACACTACAGGAAGTGTAGGGGGCGATATGGCTTCTACTGTTTCATTTAAAAAGCCTCTATAATGTTCATATGATCCACACAGTCACTCTGACAGACTGTAATACACTACAGGAAATGTAGGGGGCGATATAGCATGGTGTTGTTGATATAGCACGGGCTGGGAATCGAACCCCAGGCTGCCGCATGGACAGCAGTGGCATTTCTATGCTATACCAACTAGCTATGTAGTTTTGTGTATGTGCTACCTGTTCCTGAAGGCGTGTCTGTAGGTGACCTCTCGTGAGATGTGTCTGGCCAGAGAGAAGAGCTGGTCTCTGTGAGTGAGCAGACCCGCGTCCCACAAACACAACTGAGCAGCGGCCTCGTTCACCACCAGCTACACACATATAAACACAACAAGATCAGCAACGCTAACACAACTCAACACCATCATACTTACTTTTAGGCTTGTTGCACAGCTAAAAACATTAGCAGCCTTTAAAAGCCACACTTCAGTCCATGTTTACAGCTGACTGTATACAGAAACCACATAATCACATCTATTAGAGATTACTGAACACCTCCACACGGTTTGAGGAGAGTGTGCGATGAATTAGCATGTAGTTTACACAAAGGTACCTGGTGCGGCTACGTTTGCTTCATTAGCTACATTAGCTCCACTGCAAATCTGAAGAGGCAAACACATCTTGGCTTATTGACTACATTTGGGAGTAAGAAGGGAAACTGTGTACATTTAATTTTTGGCTGAATCAAAATCCTGAGCTGCCTCATATAAAAACATAAAACCACAAGAGTTCAGGGCTAAATAGATTGCTGGAGTTGTGTGGTCAGTCGGTGGTCAGCATCATGCCCATATTAGCAACAAAGCTAGATTTCTCTATGGAAAAAATGAATGGCGTTTTCACCCCCCGAGGTTAACAGATGGTCTTTGATATATGTTTTCCTACATACATTTTTCCACTGAATTTCACCGGATGCTCTGAATTACGAGGTCATTGAGAAGCCGAAATATGAGTTTTGCTACCCGTGAGCTAACACTGCTGCGCACTGAACAGACATCATAAGACAGGCAAGCGCACAAGAATACTGTGGTATCGGCTCAGTAGAAGGACCAGGGAATGCCATTTGCCATTCTGCTTAAGGGAAATGCTCTTTTATTGAACAAAGCAGAAAAGGCCACTGAATAATAGTGAGAAGAGCAAAAGGTCACTTGTAGCCTTACATCTACTTACGGTGAACGCTAAACCCACACATAAGGCCCAATCCCGTTTCACCCCTCGCCCCTACCACTGAGCCCTAACCCTCTGTTTGGCGCGTTCACGTCTAGGTGTAGGGTGTGCCGATTTTTGTAGAGATAGAGGGGTAGAGCGAAGTGTTGGGGCTACATGACCCTCCAAACGGAGGTTTTTCAGAGACTCCAAACAGAGAGTTATGAGAAAAAACAGAACCCACAAATGTGAGAATTTTCTCTGTTTAAAAATTATGATTACCATTGTATCTTAGTTAAATGTTGTTTCAGTGTATTACGGTCCTTTTCTATATAACAAGCAGAAAAAAATCGCTAGTAGTGCTGATGTCTCGGTAGCTAGCTAAATTTCCCGTTCGGGAAATTTCTAACGAGAAGCTGGAGAATATCTGACTTCAGCTTCGTATCACTGAAGAATTAGGGGTGGGTGATAATAAATAATTGCCCCCCTCTTTGAAGTCATATGACGCCCTAAATGTAACTAAAGCCCAGCAGTGAGGAGCTGAACTTTACCCTCCTCTGCTGTCACTGCAGACTGGCAGGGTCGCCTACAGAGCAGCGCCAGTAGCTGTTAATGAAGTGATGCTCTTTTTATTTGAGGGTCCCATTTCAGAGGGAGATTTCAACCACTAACCTCTGTAACTCAGTTCCACAGGGGCAAGATGACCCTCGAAAACAAGGGGTAGGGGTAAAAATAATTAACATACAATAAACACATAAACACACCCTAAACTAACAATCAACAATATTAACCACAACAACACCAACTAATGTCCTTTGAACTGAAGAGGGAGCCACAGGCAGGCCAAGCTTTGCAGCCACGTTCCTTGAGCTCCTCTTGAAATGCAGAGCGTGTGGTGGACACCACAATACCCCAAACAAACCAGCTAGCTTTGTCCAGTGTGGTAGTTCAGTTGCTTTCAGAGTACATTAGGAGTAGTCGGTGTTGTTATACAGGGAGATTCACTGGAAAGAGGCCCTGAATATTCTGTTGTAACTCCCGTTAGGATGAAGCAATCTGAACCAAACAAATACACTACAGACCATGACATATGTATAACTGATTGCATTACATGCGATGCTGGAAGTGAACGTGTCAGCAAGCATATCAGGGGGAATAGCAGCAATTTCACGTTGGATGTTTTCCTACTTCCTGGTTTGTTCGAAGCTTCATATACTGAGGAGCACTTTGCACTTAATTTCATTCAGATTGCTTCGTTCTAGCGAGAGTTATTACAGAATATTTGGGGCCTCTTTCGAGTGAATCTCCGTGTATAATAGTGTTGAAGCGTGACAGTAGACTTAATTTCAGGTCATTTCAGTGCGCAGGAGTGTTAGCTTGGAAGCAACGTTTATATTTCGGCTCCTTTGCAACCTTGTAATTCAGAGGATCCAGTGACATTCAGTGAAAAAAGTGGACTAAATGTATTAAGCTTATAACCACTTTGTTAACCACAGGATGTGACAGGAGTGTTTTTTTTAAAAAGCTCATTCACATAAACATGTCACCTCGTGAGTGGTGAGCAGCCTGCCGTCCCGTCTCTTGGAGTCGAAGCGCCCGTAGATGGCGCTGTACTTGCGGATCTCCTCCTCCCTCCGCGGGTCGTCTTCGCTCAGCTCGCAGAGGAGGCTGATCGTCCGGCTCAGCTTCTTGTTGCCACGGAGACGCCCCTTCACCTCCGCAGGGTCGCTCTTGGGAAGCGTGGGGGCCAGCCTTCGCACGCACTCGGACACGCAGCGCAGGACGGCCGGCTCCAGTGTCTCAGGCGGCTCTCCGCTCCAGCAGGGGGAGCAGGCGGAGGTGGGAGAGGGGCTTTCGGACCCTGGCCGAGGGGAGGAGCCAGGGGTAGCTGCCCCACCCCCTGCGCCACAGGGGCTCAGACTCCAGGCCCTGGTTTCTGTGGGTTGCGTCTTTTGTCCTGCGCTGCGGACAGTCGGTGAACCTTCGCAGGTATAAGGACAAAAGTGAAAACATTATATGATGTTGGTCCGGGTTGTGTAACTTTGAGAGTCTACGGAGTCACTGTGAAACTGCTACAAGGTAAAATATACACTAATGTGTCTGTCAGAAGCTTCAAGTAAAATATAGAATGTCTTTAAGACGCTTTAGAAATCTGTGTTTAATCTAGAACCACCAAAACGCAAATCACTGTTAGTTTAGCAAACTACTAGAGTCCCATAGGGGTGCTAGCAGAAGTGAGTATTATTGTAGAGGTGGGTTTTTCCTCATGTTTTGACCGAGTTTTGACTTTTATGGCTTGAAATGAGAGCCTAGCTCTAATAGTAATGGTTCGCCACTGTCAAAAGCATAATATTATTATATAATTCAATATAACATATTGTTGCAGACGGAACAAAACCTTGTATCTCCAAAATTGGAGCTTTAGAGGAGAAGCAAAAACACTCTTAGCCTGTAATGGAAGTTGAGGAGGGCAATATGGCAAAAATGTAATATCACAATACTTTAAGACGTTTTCATGATATACAATCTGCATCAAGATATTTAGTCTTTTGAGATGTAATAAGCTGGAACAGACAAAACAGAACCTGTAGTGCCACATATAAAAACCATAATAATCATAAAAATAAAAATCATAATAATAATGATAATATTAATAAAGCTGCAACTACAATGATTGTTTATTGTTTTACAAACTTCACTGCACTAAATCCAATTAAACTTGACAGATTATGCTCACTTTGTAATGAAACATGTAGTTGGTCAATGTTGTTTCATTACTGACGATATTCACGATATTTTCAGAAAAGCGTATTGTGGTATAATTTATGACGATGATAATAAAATATCATGATCATAATATAATTGAAGCATAATTTATTATAATGCTATTTTATCGTTATTATAATAATGATAATGATAAAATATCGTCATATTGTCCACTCCTAAATGAAAGTTAATGTAACAAGACTTATAAAAGAACAAAAGTCATAATAAATTATGCCACAATATGCTTTGAATATTTCATTGTTATCATAGTAGTGATAATGATAACGATACAATATCGTCATATTGTCCATTCCTGAATGGAGATTGATGTAACACGTCTGTTTTCTGAATAATTTTGGACTATTTCTATTCATGCAAAGAATAACCAGACTTTTCAAAAAAACGATCAAAATGGACAAAAAAGGTTTTTTTCGTATACAGTGTACAGGCATCGTTACATCATAACGTAACTGTCCACTGGTGGAAAATATCATGATATCGGTTTGACTTCGTATCGCCCTCCCGTACCTTCTTGAAGCTTGTACACCGGTATACTGCAGGCAGGAAGTGATGTCAGAGGCTGGTCAAACAGGGAGGGGTTAGTGACCCAATCTCGCAGGGCCTTCTGCAGGCGCCGCACGTGCAGCGGCTTGGTCGCCATGCCGACCAGAGCCATGATCTCAAGGAATTCGTCCTCGGCGGCTTCGCATAGCTGCTGGACGTCGTCACCGCCCTGCTGGACGAAAGTGGCGTAGTAGCACAGCAGGTTGGCCCTCTGCAGGACGCGGTACAGCTGCAGCTCCCCAACAGAGCGGGGCAACAAGACCGACATGGCTAGAGAGAGAGAGAGAGAGAGAGAGAGAGAGAGAGAGAGAGAGAGAGAGAGAGAGGTTTACTTTATTAGAAACCACACTGTAGAGTGTTGGTGGAGCCACTTAAGTAGTGCTGAAAGTATTAGCATTTATAAATCCATTAAAATACTTAAAGGGATACTCCACCGATTTTTCAAAATTTCAGCATCATTCAGAGTGAAGAGCCCCTTAATGTTTGCAACACATCTCATACCCTACTGAGATGAGCATCTCAGAAAGCAGAAACCAGGGGTCGCCATGACTACAACACATATACAGACATTTTATTTACTATCCAGAACCACCAGTGAACCGACACGAGTCTTCTGAGTTTATATGGAATGTTGATGAAGGAAAATAGTGGAAAATCTGAAATAATAAGTTTGAAGAAATAATAACTTTGGGGACTATTTTGCCTCACAGCGCCCTGCATGTATCCCTCCACCATGAATGGAGTTTAAGGCTGAAATCTTCTCTAAACTATCATAAAACAGTGTCTCAGTCATCAGACAGTGAATTAATAACCATCTCATGTAGTAACTTTCTGTGAGGGAGCTTTTAGAGGTGGACGTCTGGTTCCTATCACCACCACTGTGAACGGCTCTGACTCTGTAAGTTTATCTAGACAGAGCGTTTCACACTAAACCACTCTGAACCACTCTGTTTACATTTCAGCCATTTTATTTTGCAGAAATTTTGAGTAATTGGTGGACTTGCCCTCTAAGTATTCAGCGTTCTGGTCACCTCTGGTTTCGGGTTTCTTACACAATAAGCAATACGATACACAAACCCCTCCAAACAAACCAAATATCTGAACAAACAAGCAAACAAACTAAACAACTACACACACCGTAGTAGCGGAGCGCGTGCTGAAGTGCACACGCCCCCCAGAACTACACACATACAGAAGCAACAGCGCGCACCCCGCCGTCCCCCCGACCCCCCGTCCCCTAAAGCCCCCCAAATGACCATAGTGTGTTTATCTTTTCTCTGACCTGCTCGCGCTCGCTCCTCGCTCCTCCGTTAGGCTGTATCTCAGTGTGTGTGTGTGTGTAGTGTCCCCCCGCGAGCTCCTGCAGCTTCACTCACTGCCTGTCTGCGTGCGTGTGTGTGTATGTGTGTGTGTGAGGGATATTCCGTTCGGTTGCTGCTTCGCTCTCGTCACTCCCACGCGACTGCCTGACGCAAATCCCCGCGTGGGAGGCAGCCCAGAGCGTGAGGCGAGGCGAGGCGAGGAGGGGCCCAGTGCTCAATCAGGATCACCGTTAAATTAAACATGTAAAGCCTTTAAGGGGAACACTGTCACATAAAAAAAAACCCTCAAAATTAAGCTTAAGTAAAACTAGGTTTAATTTATATCCTGTAGTCAATTTTTAAAAATAAATAAGTAAATAAAAAATTCTTAAAAAAAAAAAAATTAGAAAAATTGTTTTAATTTTTTAAAACACGTAAACATTTGAAGTGAAGAATATAGAATGAAAACATAAGAAAAAAAAGTATATAATTTAATATAACACAGCAAAAAATTTTTAACACTGCCGACATCCCCTGACATTTGTGACATCACAAAACTTCAAAACAGGCACTTTTTGCAGCTTAGTTTCCACATATGGCCTGCGGAGACTAGGAGACGTGTCGGGTTCCAGTCCTCGCAGGTCACAACTCTGCAGACTCCTTCATTAAACGCACCTGATTCAGCTCATCAGCTACTTAGCGAGGCCTTCATGAACTGAATTCAGAGCGTTAGATGAGGGTAAACGCTGATCTCCGCAGCGCTTTGGCCCAGAAGGTCCCCAGTTTGATAAGCCTGGCCTACGGAGTGAATAGTATGTTTTGAAATTTTAACATTCAACTCATATTATTCCAAAAAAAAGAAACAGCAAGCAGGAAAAAAATGTGGTTTTACATTATACAGGCCCGTTTTTGGTTGACTAATGACATTTGTTGATTTTGCTGAAGTGTAATTAAGTTGAGTTGAACACTTTTAAAAAATATAAAACGTGCCATAACTTCTGCACAGACCACATCTGATGTCTTTTGATGTTTCTTTAAACTTCAAATAAACAGTAGTTGTGATCAAAATGTGTGGAAGAACATCACTCCAGAGAACTCAGTTCCACCCCAGTGCTGGGGGTCTTTATACCCCTCTAGCTCACGCTTGGCATTGGGCATGGTGACCTTAGGCTCACGTGCAGCCGCTCCAGCGTTCTATTGGTCAGCTTTTCTACAGAGATTGTACGAGTGGCTGGATTAAAGGGCCCATATCATAGAGAATGTTACCTCTTTTCTGTTTTGTAAGAATTTGATTCAAATTATATAAAGACGGTTCACGTTTCAAAACATGTTCACTCCGCAGTCCAAATAAGGAAAAACAGCTTAAAATTCACGGTTTTTGTGATGTCATGCATTTACATACATCCACCTATTCAGGCTACAGCAGTTAAGCTCCACCCACTGGAGGTGGCACAGCCAATCAGAACAGGGCTCAGTCTTAAAGAGCCCACATGCTACGTTTTTCTCCACTTATGACATTTGTGAGATCACATGTGCCAAAAACAGTCATAATTAATTCCCCTCTTTACCTCTCCGAATGAAACTGGCAGGCGCTTTTAAGACTGAAATATGTAAATGAGCTCTAACGCTCCTTATAACTTCAGTGTGAGTGGGCGGAGCTAAACTGCTGTGTATGTACACATGTTGGTTTTTTAATGTTATCACAAAAACAACAAAGTAGGGAAAATACACAATGTAGTATGTACACAAAGGCCTCTTTTCCACTGATGGGTCGAACGGTTCTGAACACGGAGGGTAACGTTCCAGTGGTGTTTCCACACGGTTCCATGTTTACACCGATATTGTGCCACAGCATCCTGCTGCGCTATTTCAAACCTGAAAACAATCAATCAAGTTCAGTTTGTTCACATGGACGGCCAATTCAGTAAACGCCCTTCAATCTAACACCAATTTCTATATATTAAATGGTGCTGATAATCAGGAGAGAGTAGCTGGTTAGCGTTTGCTTACCTAACATGCTGCCAGCTCTGCTCACCACAGAACAGGTTCGATTCTGAATAACAGAAGCTTCACTGACACAAATTTAGATGATAATGACTCAAATCTGAGGAAGCGAAGTCGAGCAGCTGATGTCAGAGGAGCAGAAAGACGAAATTGAACCTGTTCTCTGGAGCTGGAGCCTCCTAGCTAAGCTAATGCCAGCCAGCTCCTCTCTCCTAGCTAACTTAGCTTAGCTGAACAGATCCAATCACTGCAGTAAGGGTTTAATTCAACTAACCTCTGCTCTGCTATCACAAATATAGATGATAAAAAACGTATACCAGCGAAAGCAAAGTCAACCAATTGGCGGTTGAGTGACGGAAAGCAGAAATCAAACAGGTTCTGTAGTCGTTTAAGCTGTAACTTGCTAGGCTAAGCTAACACAAGCACACAGTGCCTCCCACTGCAGTACGGGCTCAGTTCTAGCGAACCGATGATTAAAAACCCTCATTTAGAGGATAAAGACTCGTATTCGAGAGCACAAATTCGAATGTCTGGCTTTAAAGTGACAGAAAGATGAAAAATAGAACTGTTCTGTGGTGCTTCGAGTTTTACCCTGCCAGGCGACGCTAATGCTAATGTGGCCAGTTTTCCAGCTACAGGGGAAAGCCACTGCAGGACAGGCTGGTTCACTAAGAGATACTCAAATAACACCCGTTTAGAGGACAAAGAAGACGAGAGCTCGCTGAGAGAGACCGGAGTTGGAGTGACAGACGGAATGCATGTATTTATATCTATGGGTAGTAGCTATTAGCTTGTTAGCAGTTAGCCACTCGTTTGTGTAGTTTTCCTCAGTATTTCCTGGTTCTGATTTAGCAGCACAACTTATGGAAAAAGAAACCATAACTGGTCTCAAGAGTTCGGACCAACGCGGAACAACCCAGTATGGCCTTGAGAACCATTTGGCTCGATAATGGAAAAGTAGCCATTGTTTTACACGATATGGGCCCTTTAAAGACAGAGGACATGAATATGCTCATGTAAAAAGTGTGAAAATATGTTATAACTGTTTTTTTTTGGTACACAAAAGCATGCAATTGTCATGAATGGGAATAACGTAGTGTATGAGCCCTTTAGCTAATCAGACGTCTGGAGACCTGTAGAAGAGCTCAGGCAGAGCGGTGGACAAACGCTAAAGAAGTGTAAATGCTGCAGTCTGTGCAATTTCTGTGTAATTTCCTGAAATGGTCTCAGCAGGTTTAAGATGACTGTATGGTTTAATAGGAAGGCATGATGGTTATTACAGGAAAACGTAACACGTCCAGAGATGCTCAACCACAAAAACAGTGTGGCAGGATCGCTAACTGACAGTGGCCAACGGCTGCACACACTAACCTACATCGGTGGGTGTAGCTTTCAGATGTATGTGACGCTCTGGTCATGTTTTTGTGGTCACATGCTGAACCACATGAATTACCAACACGACCGAAAGTCCCCGCCTGAACACACGGCCACAGCGTTTACAAGCTACGAGCTGGCCCTGCGCGTCACAACCTCATTTCCTTAAAGGGCCCATAACCTATATTTTATTTTATTTTTTTTTTTCCTGCAGTCCACTTACGACATGGAAAAAATGTCAGCATTAAAGAGGAACTCAAAATGTCTGCATCATTCAGCTTATTCAGATGATGATGTCACTGATGATGCGAAATACTCTAAAAAACCAGTTTAAACGTTGACCATCATCATAATTACATATAATCACATGTATAGGTTCACTGGTGGTTCTGGATAGTAAATAAAATGTCTATATTTGTGTTGTAGTCATGGTGACCCCTGGTTCCTATCACCACCACTGTAAAGAAATCTGAACCATTTCACACCAAATCACTCTTTACATCTCAAACACTGAACTGTGCAGGAATTTTGGAAAAGTTGGTGTAATTCCCCTTTGTCTCTAAGAAATAGGAGGGTTAGAGGATCAGGTTGGGGCAATAAAGAAAGCCACACTTCCTTTGCATCTTTATTATAACGTGACAGTCTGATTATTAAAAAAATATTTATTATGATTTCTGCTCAATGGCAGCTGGGATAGGCTCCAGCTCCCCCCGCGACCCAGAAGGATAAGCGGTTTAGAAGATGTGTGTGTGTGTGTGTGATTTTTGACAGGAGTAGCCGCAATCCTGAACATGACCAAACGACATAGAAAGAGGGGAAAGGAGAGAGTAACATAGAGAAAAAATCAGAGAGAGAGAGAGAGAGAGAGAGAGAGAGAGAGAGAGAGAGAGAGAGGGAGAGAGATAGATAGAGAAAGAAAGAGAGAGATAGAGATTGAGAGAGAGAGAGAGAGAGAGATAGAGATTGAGAGAGAGCGAGATAGAGATTGAGAGAGAGAGATAGAGATTGAGAGAGAGAGATAGAGATTGAGAGAGAGAGAGAGAGAGAGAGAGAGAGAGAGAGAGTGGTAGAGAGATAGAGAGAGAGAGGGCCTCTAAGATTCTTCTAATACTCTGAGCCTATCAGGGTGAGTCAGGCATCCCATCCCACGCAAACCGCCTACACCCTGTCACCTACACAGATGTGCGCTCTCTCTCTCTCTCTCTCTCTCTCTCTCGTCCGTGTGCGAGAGCCCTGGGCGTGCTGTGCTCGTATGTTTATAGTGCTGTGTGCATATGTCACAAGGCTGGAGATGTTTTTCCATCCCTGCTGTGAGACAACCAGCGTTAAATTCTCACCTCTGGAGTTAATCTGCATTCGCAGCACTGCTAATGTCGCTCTGTCTGCATGCGCGCCGCAGAAAGACGCTGCATGCGAGGAGCCGTTTTGCAGCATGTGCTTTTTTCTCATGCATGTGCACGAGGGCCACTCACACAGAGTGACTAAACCGACAGTACACGTCTTTAAACACACCTCAGGACAAAGACGCAGCGTCTTCAAAGGGCAGGAAATGTGACGGGTGTCAGCTATCTACTCATCTGGCTTCCTTATCTGGGCCCTGTGTGGGGGAGGTGGAGGCCAGCACTGTTCATTCAAATCAGAATACGTTGATAGTGGAGTAGAATTTCCAGGAGTGAGCTGGAGCTAAACTCTGCTGAAGAGTAGCTGACCTCCAGAAACGAGGTCGAGCTAAACTGCACTAAAGGTTAATAAATCTCCAGAAGCTGGTTAGAGCTAAACTCTACTGAAGGGTTGAAGACCCCCGGCAATGGGTTGGTGCTAAATTCTACTGGAGGCTCATAAGTCTTCAGAAATGGGTTAACACTAAACTACATTCGAAGCTACTAGATCTCCAGAAAGTGGTTGGAGCTAAACTCTACTCAAGACTAGCAGATCTCTAGAAATGGGTTGGAGCTAAACTCTACTCAAGACTAGTAGATCTCTAGAAATGGGTTGGAGCTAAACTCTACTCAAGACTAGTAGATCTCTAGAAATGGGTTGGAGCTAAACTCTACTCAAGGTGAGTAGAACTCTAGAAATGGGTTGGAGCTAAACTCTACTCAAGACTAGTAGATCTCTAGAAATGGGTTGGAGCTAAACTCTACTCAAGACTAGTAGATCTCTAGAAATGGGTTGGAGCTAAACTCTACTCAAGACTAGTAGATCTCTAGAAATGGGTTGGAGCTAAACTCTACTCAAGGCGAGTAGAACTCTAGAAATGGGTTGGAGCTAAACTCTACTCAAGGCGAGTAGAACTCTAGAAATGGGTTGGAGCTAAATTTAAGAGGATTAGATCTCTAGAAATGGGTTGGAGCTAAACTCTACGCAAGGTGAGTAGAACTCTAGAAATGGGTTGGAACTAAACTCTACTCAAGACTAGTAGTTCTCCAGAAATGGGTTGGAGATAAACTCTACAGGAGATTAGTAGATCTCTAGAAATGGATTTCAGCTAAAATTTACTAGAGACTAGTGGATCCCCAGCAATTGGTTGAAGCTTAAGTCCATTGAAGGGTAGAACGTCTAAAGAAATTATTTGGTGCTAAACACTACAGAAGGGAAGTAGATCTCCAGAACTGTTTTGAAGCTAAAGTCCATCGAAGGGTAGTAAATCTCCAGGAATAGGTTGGTGCTAAACTCTACTAAAGGGTGGTAGATCTCCAGAAATTGGCTGAAGCTTAACTCCATTTAAGGGTAGGAGATCTAAAGAAATAAGTTGGTGCTAAACACTTCAGAAGAGAAGAAGATCTCCAAACCTGATTTTAAGCTTAAGTCCATTGAAAGGTAGGACATCTAAAGAAAGAACCTGGAGCTAAACACTACAGAAGGGAAGTAGATATCCAGAAATTGGTTGAAGCTAAAGTTGATTGGAGGGCAGGAAATTTAAAGAAAAAAGTTGGAGCTAAACTCCACTGAAGGGCTGAACACCTCCAAAAATGGGTTAGTGCGAAATTCTGCTGAAGGGTAGTAGCTCTCCAGACATGGGTTGGTGCTAAACACAATAAAAGGGAAGTAGATTTTCAGAAATTGGTTGAAGCAAAAATCCATTAAAGGGTAGAAGATTTACAGAAAAAAGTTGGAGCTAAACTCCACTGAAGGGCTGAACACCTCCAAAAATGGGTCTTTGCTAAATTCTATTGAAGGGTACTAGATCCCCAGAAATGTGTTGAAGAAGCAACTAGTTAATCAAGTATTTAAAAAGAATATTCACACCTGGAGCTGTAAGGTGGAAAAGAAAATGAGAATACAAGGAGAAAAAGCTGAAAGTTTAAAGAACCTCCACATAATGCAAAAGCTTAAATTGGTAAAGAACCTTTATGTAAAGGTACAAGGTACTTAACGCCTTTAAAATGTTCTTCAAACTCAGAAATCTCTTTTTAAACCATGGTTTTTCAGGGAACCACAGTGATTCTTCTGTGGCAACCCTTTGTGGCACTTATGGTATAAGTGTGTAGATGTTCAGAAATGGGTTGGAGGTGAACTTTCCTAAAGGGTGGTAGATCTCCAGGAGGTGGTTGGGCCTAAACTCTTCTGAAGGCTGGTAGATCCCCAGAAGCGAGTTGGAGCTAAGCTCTACTGAAGGATGGTGGCTCTCCAAAACCAGGTTGAAGGCAAACACTACTGAAGGGTAGTAGGTTTTCAGGAGCGCGTTGGAGCCAAACTCTACTGAAGGCTAGTAGATCTCCAGAACAGGGTTGGAGTTCACTGAAGGATAATAGATTTCCAGAAATTGGTTGTAGCTGAACTCAACTGGAGGACAGTAGATCCCCAGGAATGGGTTGGAGCCAAACTCTACTGAACGGCAGTAGATCTCCAGGTGTGGGATATCTGCATTTGGATTAGTGAATTGATTAATGCAGTTGAGAACATTCACACAGTATTTGGATTTGTGCTTTGATGTTTCACACCAGGAGGAAGCAGCATTCTTGTAGGCTTGATTTGAAAGCTTGATGTGATGGTGACGACAGCATTTTATGAGATCAGGCATTCTTTACTGATAACTAGATTAGTAGGCAACTTGTGTGGCTCAGTGCAAGAACAGCTGCTGACCTTCTCTGCCCAGCATGTGTAGGCGAGGGAACAGCGAGAGAGAGAGAATTATAGTCCTGCAGATACAGCGATACATGAGATGTGAAGCATTACATTTGCAAATTAAACTGTAACAATTTGCTTCTGGAGATCTACAAGCCTCCAGTAGAGTTGATCTCCAACCCATTTCTGGAGATCTACTAATCTCCAGTAGAGTTTAGGTCCAATCCATTTCAGGAGATCTGTTAGCCCCTAGTAGAGTTTAGGTCCAATCCATTTCAGGCGATCTATTAGTCTCCAGTAGAGTTTAGATCCACTCCAGTAGAGTTTAGATCCAACACATTTCTGGAGATCTACTAGCTTTTATTGTTTAGCTCCAACCCATTTCTACTAGCCTCCAGTAGATTTTATCTCCAACCCATTTCTGGAGATCTACTAATCTCCAGTAGAGTTTAGCACCAACCCATTTCAGGAGATCTGTTAGGCCCTAGTAGAGTTTAGGTCCAATCCATTTCAGGCGATCTACTAGCCTCCAGTAGATTTTATCTCCAACCAATTTCTGGAGATCTGCTAGCCTTGAGTAGAGTTTAGCCTCCAGTGAATTTTAGCTCCAGCTCATTTTAGTAGATCTACTAGCCTCAAGTAGAATTTATCTCCAACACATTTATGGAGCCTCCAGTAGAGTTTAGCTCCAATCCATTTCAGGAGATCTACTAGTCTCCAGTAGAGTTTAGGTCCAGTACATTTCGATAGATCTACTAGCCTCAAGTAAAGTTTAGCTATAACCCATTTTTGAAGATCTACTAGCCTTCAGTAGAATTTACCTCCAACTCATTTCTGGAGATCTACTAGACTCCAGTTGATTTTAGCTGAAGTCCATTTTTAGAGATCTACTAGCCTCCAGTACAGTTTAGCTCCAACCCATTCTTAGAGTTCTACTTGCTTTGAGTAGAGTTTAGCTACAACCAATGTCTGGAGATCTACTAGCCTCAAATAGACTTTTGTGCCAACCCATTTCTGGAGATCCACTAGCCCCTAGTAGTGTTTAGCTCCAACCCATTTCTAGAGATCTATTAAAAACACTTTATGAAGAGTTATGAACCCTGAGATTCACAAAAGAAAGTCAAATAATAATAAAAAAGTAATCTGGAGGGCAAAGAAGTGATCAAACAATCGTAAGTTGTTTGGAGGTGGTATACGTGACCACCTTGTTTGAAAAGATGCAATCATTTTCATATGGTAATTATTGTGCAGAGTTTTTGATGTTTTAGCTCTTCAAGACTCTGGAGAATAGGCTCCACCCACTGCTCCGCCCACTTGTCCCCACAAAACTCTGAGTCAGCGAATCCCAGAAAAACTCTGCATCATTTACTGCCGATGAAAGCCAAATGTGCCATTAGCTTGCGAAACTTTTCAGAAAAGTGCTTCAGCATAAAAACGACTTTTATATGTATGTATTATTTACAGCATCTGGAAGGCAGAACAAAACTGAACCTGTTTGGGCGGCTCTGGCCCTGATCTTCAGCCACAGCCTCCTTACTCGCTCCCTCCTGCTGTGCCCATTCCCAGAAGCCTTCTGAATTGACGCAGCCTTCGCAGCTTGAAGGTCCACTGCAGTATTCATATTCTATAAAGGTCAGTCATGTAGCCAGTAAAACTGTTCAGCACAGGAAAATTGTGAAACTGCACTGGATGTACACACAACCAAACTCGCTCATGTGGCTTCAATGAGGCAAGCGGTCAACACCACAAGCCCCCCGACCCTCCAGCGCCAGTGAAACCTCTCCATGACCTGGATGATGACGCTAGTTCCAGTACTGTTTAGGCTGAAAACCGAAGCCCTCTGTGTGGGAAAAAGAAGATAACACATTCTTGTACTCTTACATTCCTTTTGAAGTTATTTTTACCCTTTAGTTTTACACAAAGCAACAACACATGGTGCTCATTTCAAGCCCAAGCTTTGTCTGAGAGCTTGACCTTCAACTGCATCAGCCGCATTCTGTGAAAGGCATTGAGCAATAAGCGTGAGAAATCTACAACAACAAAAATCCCACTCAAAAATTCTTTGGAAAAAATAATTCCCAAAACATTTAGCATATGCTTCCTACCAATAGTGAGTACAGGAGCATGTTTCAGAAACAACAATGTCCCAGCATCCTGGATAACGTGGCGAAAAGCTTGAGTTTAGGTCAGTGGGCTGCTCTTCTACTGCCTTGTTGCAACTCCACAGCAGAATTAGATTTATAGGTAAAAATAAAATAATTCTCCTTTGCAGTAAAATAAATCGTTCAGCACAGTTTTAACAACAAATGGTCTTAAACACTGGAGTTAATGTAGAACTGCTAATTCACCTTTGAACCCTGAAGGTTGGTGAGCAGACACCATAGCAACACAGATAACAGTCTCGCCTAGTTAGTAGCTAACGAAGCGGCAAAGAGAGAGATAAGACAAACATCGATAATTTGGAGATGAATGGACTTAAACTGTGAAACAACAAAAAGTTTGAATTCTCCCATTCCACCTTAAATGGTGCAGAAGTTACATTCTGGCGCCTCAGTCACCATTTAAGGTGAAATGAAAAAATTTGTACAAGACGTTGGCGAATGAAAAACTGACTTCAGTCTTGTAAAAGATCTAATGTTGAGAGACATTTTACAACAAACTGTTCTACTTTTGCGGAAAAGTTTCCTGCTGGAGATGCGGGAAAAGCGGCTATAGCTGAGCTAAAGCTTATAGCAGAGCAAAGTAAGTCTGTATTTTCGTTTATATAATTTTTTTTGTCTATACTGGTACATCAGCACATACTGAGACATATTTACAGGTGGTTTGATTTTTCTTGAAAGGACAAAATGGCTATTCTTAACATTTGGTTGTGACCCCTGGTTTAGGCTTAAATGGGCCTTCTATCCTACAACCAGAATTTCATATTATTTGTCATGGAGGATTCTGGAGTGCAGCATTGATTCCCTCAGTATTCCCTCATCAATTTGACAGAATTCACATATGAAAACATTATTTTCATGGTTTTTCATTCATCAGTGATCTTTCACTACAATACCCAGCAATCATTACACAAATACATCATAAAACCATTAAAAATCCCTGTACTGTCGAACAATCCTGACTGCTAGCATAGCTACTGAACCACAGGCTAATAAATACGCCAAGCTAGCATTAGTGCAACTCTTACATTGGTCACCAAACAAAACTAAAGAAAACAGTGATTATTTCATTATTCAGCACAAAGTGGACACCAGAGACAAGTTTTTACCCTTAGACAAGAGAAGCAAACTGAGGAAATGTGTCTAGATATCATGCTAACCGCCCACATTAGCATTACCCCTGATAGCAAGAGGATAGTGGACGGCTGTTGGCCCGCTGATGGCAGAGCTGGTGGTCCACTGGCGTTTTGCTCAGCATTTTCTTTGCGGCCCATCGGCGGTTAAACAGAGTAATAAGCAAAACTTTGCTTATCATTGCACCACTCAGAGTCCAATTTACTGATTTTTCCTTCCTTCTTATCTTTAGTTACACTTTGTAAATTAGTTTAATAAATAATTTTAATCCAGCTCAGTGTCAGAAACAAGATTTTCTATAAAATGATTTAATTTTAGGCCTAGTCATTATTTTTTTTCTCTCAATTGTTTGTAATATTTGTCTGTAAGTTTATTTTCTAAAATAAAAGTCTCTGTGCATTTAAAATCTGTTTGAGGAGATTAAAAACTACTACAGCTTGTATGCAGGACAGTAATCTGGGTGGTCCGAGGGCGGACCAGCAGTGGTGAACAGTCAGTGGGGTGCCGACCTTTTCAAACGAGCGGACCGATATATGCTCGCTGTCTGGGACTGATTTAGCTCGAGGCTACATATTATCATGCTTCCTTTTTTGGGGCATAATGACGGTGAAAATGGCAGAAAATCTCTTACAATTACCTCAGCCATGCTACAGCAGCTAGCAGTGTAGACTACAATGCTAACCTTCTGCTTAAAGCCTATCAATCAATCAGAACTTTATCCCTAAGAACACTTCAGAAGATCTATATGAGAACAGTGATTCTACGTTTATTCACTACAGCGTGAATGTCGGAGACAAGTTACCCTTTCAGCCAAAGAAAAGAGGCAAAACTGCAGTATGGGGGCTAAAAAGGTAACCTTTCAGCCCAAGGCTGCTGTGTCATGCTTCCTTTTTTCCCATAACTATGGCGGAAATCTCAGAAAATCTATTGTAATAGCCTCAGCCATGCTACAGCCGCTAGCAGTGCAGGCTACGATGCTAACTTTCTGCTTGCGGCCTATCAATCAGAACTGTATCCCAGAAATGCTGCACATGATCTGTTTGAAAAAGTGATTCTATCACTATTAAGTGTCACCAAAAACACTTTTTTCCTTTTCAGCCAGAGAAAAGAAGTAAAGCTGAGGTATGGTGTTTAGATAAGGGCTAATTAGCATGTAGCTCGTGGCTTATTCCCTCATCTGACGAGTCATTTTTATAATCTGAGTAGTCTAATCTCATTGATACTCATTGTTACTAAGGTTACTGCTAGGAAACTGAACAATCTAATTGAACTGTTCAGTTTCCTAGCAGTAACCTTAGCTTTTGGCTAAAAATATGAAAATACGAAGCAGTTTTTCCTCACACCTTCAAGAGACATCATCAGATGAGGGTTTCATTAGTCTTTAAACTGGCAAATAACACTCTGGAGTCTACTGTAGCACCGAATTACGGCGGATGTACTGATGGTTACATGTTTAATTTTGGTCATAGTGCTATATTAATTTATCTAGCCGAAACAAGAAATAAGCCCCACATCTGCATATAGACAGACTCAGAGTCTTCAGACTTCAGACTAGAGTCTTTCTGTTTTGCATACATTATAGTAAACACACTCACACAGATGTAAACACAAACCCTTATGCTTTACTTTCTGGAATTATAATTAAGCTATTGTGGATTTTATAACACTTTACTTTTATAAACATCAGATTTTGCACATGAACCTTAGTACTGGGTGAAAACCTAACATTTCGTACTACAATACCGCCCTCTGCTGTCTGAGATACATAAAGACATCAAGACTGTATGTAACCAGCAAGGCAATACAAACTGTACAGGAATCAGAGCAGTTCTCTTTAATCCTGGAGGGTCATGGCAACGTACAGTTTACTGTTCCCAGATAGTCAAGAGGATAGCAGGCCACTGCTGACCCACTGGCTTTTTGGTCAGCGTTTTCCGTGCGGCCACTGGTGGTTAAGTGGAATATTAGACAAAATGCCACTTTTCAGCGCTTTTTTCCACTCACAGTTCAGTTCTAATCGTTTTTTCTGCTTTTCTTTTCTTATACTTTGTAAATTAGTTCAGGTCATAGTTTAGGGCAAAGGTAGATTCTGTGAAAAAGTATTTGCCCCTCACCTAATTTCTTCTATTTTTGCTAATTTGTCACATTTAAATGTTTCAGATCATCCAACAAATTTTAATTAGTTATGAAGACAAAACAAATAAACAGGAAATGCAGATTTTAAGTGATCATTCCATTTATTGAAGATAAACCTATATCACCCCTGTGAAAAAGTAATTGCCCCCATAAACCTAATAACTGGTTGTGCCACTGTTGGCAGTAACAACTGCAGTCAAACGTGTGTTATAACTTACAATGAGTCTTTTACATCGGTGTGGAGGGATTCTGGCCCACTCAGAATTGTTTTAATTTGGTTACTTTGGGGGGTTTTCGAGCAAGAACTGCCCATTTAAGGTCTTGCTTCAGCGTTTTAAAGGGGTTCAAGTCAGGGCTTTGACTCAGACACTCCAAAACCTTAGTTTTGTTTCTTTGGAGACATTTAGAGGTGAACCTGCTTGTGTGCTTCGGATCATTGTCCTCCTGCATAACCCAGCTCTGCTTGAGCTTTAGGTTGTGCACTGATGGGCCGAACATTCTCCTTCAGGATTTTCTGACAGAGAGCAGAATTCATGGCATCACTTATGACAAGTTGTCCAGGTCCTGCAGAAGAAAAGCAGCCCCAGACCATCGCACTACCACCACCATGTTTCACTGTTGGTATGATGTTTTCACGGTGGAATGCGGTGTGAGCTTTACACCAGATGTAACGTGACGTGTAATGTGTGTGAAATTGAACCCAATAGTCAACTGAATTTGGCTAACTGGTTAATTTAGTAGCTATTACTTACTACTACTGTAGGGCTGAATACTGTTTTTCCTACAATAAATAAAACCATCATTTAAAAACAGCATTTTGAGTTTATTTGGGTTACCTTTGTCCAATGTTAAATGCGGTCTGATGATCTGAAATATTGAAGTGTGACAAATATGCAAAAATAGAAGAAATTAGGAAGGGGGCAAATACTTTTTCACAGCACTGTAAGTCATTTTTTCCCTCTCATTTGTTTGTAATATTTGTCTTAGTTAAATCAGTCAAAATACAGGACTATGTGCATTTAAAATCTGTTTGAGGGGATTAAAAACTGTGTAGGACAATAACCTGGGTGGTCCGAGGGTGGGCCAGCAGTGGCGGACAGTCAGCAGGGTGCCACCTAATCAAGCCAGCGGACTGATATATGCTCGCTATCTGGGGTAAGTAAAAGAAAACACTTCAACACGGAAATCATATTGTCCAGATCTGAACTGTGTAGTAGCTTATTCTGTGGAACCAGCACAAATAATTCCAGTTTAAATATCCTGAGGACATCATTCCAGTGTTTATGAGAGGTCACTTCTGAATGGGATTTGGTCACTGGTAGACCACCCATCAAACGGAATTAAAATAATCATCCATGTTCTGCTCACAAACGCATTTTTTGTAGTTACTGTTGTGAGGAAACACAGCTTTACAGTACAGAATAAAAGTCTCATTCAGTCTAATGAGAAATCATAGCCAAAATATATACAATTATAGTGTTATTCATTTCAAATATTTTCTCATTGCAGGCTCTAAATGTAGGTATGGTGATATAAACTGAGTCTGTTCTACAGTTTCTCATTAGGCTGAATGAATAACCGACTCTAAATGTAGGTATTGTGACATAAACTGAGTCTGTTCTACAGTTTCTCATTAGGCTGAATGAATAACCGACTCTAAATGTAGGTATTGTGATATAAACTGAGTCTGTTCTACAGTTTCTCATTAGGCTGAATGAATAACCGACTCTAAATGTAGGTACTGTGGTATAAACTGCGTTTCACATTAGATTGAATGCCATTTTTGCCAGTGCTCTGTTAAGCTTGTCAACCCTCGCACGATTAACTACGATAGATGAATGCATTTGTGGGCGGAGCATGGATAGGTCAATTCACTTCAACCCAAAACTACAGAAAATAATTTAACCACACAAAAAAATCAGAAAATGTCGCAAAGTTCTACGTCAGTTCTACGTCAGGTTCTGTTTTTATGATCCGCTAAATATTTTAAAAAATACATCTATTAAAGAGTTCTTCATCAACCAAATGAGTTTCAGAGTTGGATTCAAGCTCGGGTGGAAGGACAAGGTCGCCTGCGGCCTGTGTGGGCTCTGACGGGGCGGCCAGCTGTGCTGCTCAATCCTCCGGGGACCCCCTGTCCGGCAGGGAGTGCAGTCCGCTGGGAGAGCCTTCCGGCTGGGCAGCACTAACGGGACTCCTGGGGGTTAACTCCTCATCCTGGGAGTCTGGAGAAGGCTCATTTACGTCCTAGACAGAGCAATAAATAACACACATGCTAAGTTTCTGGGGAATTCATGGAGCAGTGAAAAAAAAACAAAACATACACAGTACTGTTTAAAATACATTGAATGCCAGCCAATAAACAAAATATGTCTTGATTTAGAGATATAACACACATCATAACAAGCCCTCTCGAAAATGGCAACTGTATAGAAGAAGGTTAAACATTCTTAAGCGTATGTTGAGATTCCAAGTAATTGTTGACCATTTGCATTAGTCTATTTGCCACTGGACTCTGTGGAGTGACCAATCACGCTTCTCTATCTGTCACGATGATATGGGGTTGTTTTTCAGGGGTTGGTCTAGAACCCTTAGTTCCAGTGAAGGGAAATCTTAATGCTTCAGCACCAAGACATTTTGGACAATTGTACACTTCCAACTTTGTGGGAACAGTTTGGGGAAGAACCTTTCCTGTTCCAGCATGACTGAGCCCCAGAGCACAAAGCAGCTCCATAAAGGCCTGACTGGGTGAGTTTGGTGTGGAAGAACCTGACTGGCCCTCACAGAGCCCTGACCTCAACCCCATCAAACACCTTTGGGATGAACTAGAATGGAGATTGTGAGCCAGACCCTCTCGTCCAACATCAGTGTCTGACCTCACAAATACTTTTCTGGATGAATGAGCAGAAATTCCCACAGACTCTCTCCAACATCTTGTAGAAGCTTCCCAGAAGAGTGGAAGCTGTTAGAGCTGCAAAAGGGGACCAACTCCATATTAATGCCTATGGATTTAGAATGGGAACCATAAAAGCTCCTGTAGGTGTGATATGGAAGTAATACTTTTGTCCATATAGTGTAGGTTTTGATGTGACAGCTACAACATACACATGCTAGGAACATGCTGTGTTCAGAAGTTTTCATAACTTTTTATAATTAGGATTGAGTCCGAATGTTTACTTTGTCATAAAAGTTAAATCTAATTTACAAGCAATTTAGCTTCTCTCTAATGTTATACAGTCTCATGTATAAAACCCATGGGAACCACTCTATATTCCACCAGAGGGCAGTGTAGAACCTGGGTCTTAAAGAGTCTTAAGAAGCACAGAAAGATTACTGTGGCTGGCTAAACGTTGCCACACACCAAACAAGGAGCCCTGTGCAGTAAATAGTACAAATTACAGCTATAGCACATAGGAAGCATTACAAAAAAACACAAATTAACATTTTATTCCTTACTTATATACATTTAATAAAATTAAACTTCCGGCATCACTTACTGAATTTATAATGCTTTGTATCAGCTAACTAACCTTTCACAAACTTACACAGAGCTAAAGATACGAGGTGAAATATGTTATGATGTGACTAGGCTAGTAAAAGCTTATGCTTAGCTTAAAAGTCCACTTATCTAGCACAAGTACACTTATCTAGCACATTTCACTGTATATGTGTCTGGGATAGGATCTGGATCAGGTGTAGAAACAGCAACAAATATGATTTAACACCATACTTACCTCGTCCCTTCTGAGGAAAGCATGCAACATAAACAGAAAGCACAACATTTATCCCATTCAAATAACTGCATTCTATTACACACAACTGTCCCGTATAGCCCTGGTTACCTGTAGGGGCTGGACTTCAGTGGGTGGCTGTGTCCTCATCATGAGGACCACCTCTTTGATCTGGACCAAGGCGAAGGCGATGGTAACCCATGGTGACACGCTGAGGGCCCACGCCGGTTTATTCACATCCTCCTGCTCCTCCTGGTGTTGCGTTTTCCGGGCCGGAAGTTTGGGCTCCTGCCAGACAGGAGGGGTCTCAGCCTCCTGGTTCTGGACCAGGTCTATGGTTGCTATGGGAACTGGACTGGATGGGACTGGGATGTTCTCCGCAAGCATCTTGTCCTCTGTGGGGTAAAGAAGAAATGTAGACAAAACTCTAAAACCCTCATTGTTTCTATATGGAGATCAGACAACCACTAAAACCCACACTGCTTCAGTCTTTATAGAAGTCAGTCTAACACTAAACCCTAACTATTTCAGTCTTTATAGAGGTCAGTCTAAAACTAAACCCTAACTATTTCAGTCTTTATAGAGGTCAGTCTAACACTAAAGCCTAACTATTTCAGTCTTTATAGAGGTCAGTCTAAAACTAAACCCTAACTATTTCAGTCTTTATAGAGGTCAGTCTAACACTAAAGCCTAACTATTTCAGTCTTTATAGAGGTCAGTCTAACACTAAAGCCTAACTATTTCAGTCTTTATAGAGGTCAGTCTAAAACTAAACCCACACTACTTCTGTCTTTATAGAAGTCAGTCTGACACTAAACCCTCACTATTTCAGTCTTTATAGAGGTCAGTCTAAAACTAAACCCTAACTATTTCAGTCTTTATAGAGGTCAGTCTAAAACTAAACCCACACTACTTTCAGTCTTTATAGAGGTCAGTCTAAACACTAAACCCTCACTATTTCAGTCTTTACAGAGGTCAGTCTAACACTAAACCCTTACTATTTCAGTCTTTATAGAGGTCAGTCTAAAACTAAACCCTTATTATTTCAGTCTTTATAGAGGTCAGTCTAACATTAAACCCTCACTATTTCAGTCTTTATAGAGGTCAGTCTAACACGAAACCCTCACTATTTCAGTCTTTATAGAGGTCAGTCTAACACTAAAGCCTAACTATTTCAGTCTTTATAGAGGTCAGTCTAAAACTAAACCCTAACTATTTCAGTCTTTATAGAGGTCAGTCTAACACTAAAGCCTAACTATTTCAGTCTTTATAGAGGTCAGTCTGACACTAAACCCTAACTATTTCAGTCTTTATAGAGGTCAGTCTAAAACTAAACCCTTACTATTTCAGTCTTTATAGAGGTCAGTCTAAAACTAAACCCACACTACTTCAGTCTTTATAGAGGTCAGTCTAACACTAAACCCTCACTATTTCAGTCTTTACAGAGGTCAGTCTAACACTAAACCCTTACTATTTCAGTCTTTATAGAGGTCAGTCTAAAACTAAACCCTTATTATTTCAGTCTTTATAGAGGTCAGTCTAACACTAAACCCTCACTATTTTTTTTATAGAAATCAGATCAATACTGAAACCCTTGCTATTTATTACAGAGGTCAGTCTAACACTAAACCCTTGCTACTTCTTTGCAGAGATCAGACCTAAACTAAAATCCTCTCTACTTCTTTACAGAGATCAGACCAAAACTAAAACCCTTGCTACTTCTTTACAGAGATCAGACCAACACTAAAATCCTTTGCCCACATTTCTGAAACTTCTCAGAATGAGAATTTTTATCAGTATAGGCTGATAACAGGTCAATAATGAGCCATTTTTTGGTCACAGCACTGCTGGAATATGAACTCATCTACTAGTGACAGGGCAAAACCTGACTGAAGAAATATTGAGAATTCATAAAACCGGATTTCATTTTTTCAGCTTTAGGGTGGGATTATCTCTGTACACAGAGCTCCAGATCAAAAGGGCCCCATTATAGAGAGAGCTGAGATTGTTCTGAATGTTTTGATACTTAATATGTGGGTATCATATTGTATGGATTTGCCTTTAAAGGCGTGTTTAAGAATATATGCAAAACTTAGAAAATGCCCTCAGACTGTGAGTTTCTGCCAGTTATTTTAATGTGAAAATTAAAACACAGACAGAAGCTTCGTTTACATTACAAGCCTTGTTGCTCAAATCCGAGTTTTTGCTCAAATCCGATCTCTCTGACACGAAGGTTCACACTCGTTTAGGTAAGTGACTCAAATCTGTCATTAATGTGATGAACCGGCATCCTGAAATGACCCTCATGAGCTCATCCTACTCAGTAACGTCACGTGAATGAATTACATCATCAGCACAAACTAACGAGCAGAACGAGCTTCACTGAGAAGATCATTAACTCTGATCAGCTCTCAGCTTCATTATTAGAGCGAGACGAAGGAGAAAAAGGTGAGATGAGCTGCTTTTCCACCGTTTACAGGCTTTAACTTCTGTTCGGTGCTGTTGCCATGGTAACGCTGAATGATGGTGCACGCGCAGTGGAAAAAAAGCACATGAATTCAGATCTGAGCATCACATTAAGGTCGCATGGCCACGAATCAGACACGTATCCGATCAAGGACCACATATGAAAGTGGCTCAGGTCGGATTTGAAAAGATCAGATTTGTGTCCACACAGCTCTGAAAACATCAGATCTGAGTCACATTAGGGCAAAGAATCAGATTTGTGCCACTTCAACCTGGTAATGTGAACGTAGCCAGAATGATATTATCAGTTACCCAAATTCTTAACCCTTAACATGGCATCAGCACCAACCACAAAAAGTTTATATTGTTTGAGCCCTAATTTGGAGTCAATCAGTACAAGAAAAGAACAAATTACTGATGCCGATGACCGATGACCAACATGAAGGCCCTAAAACACCAAACAAAGTGACCTGCAGTATCGAAGGTTCTCTTACCCGTGTCACTCTTCTCAGTGACGTGCTGGATGAAGGCGAAGAGCAGCAGAATGACCAGAGAGGCCATTCCGATCCCTCTGAACGTCTCCGCAGGGCCTGCAAACACAAAACACATTTCAATTCTTTATTTCATTCACAAATTAAAATAACACACAAATACAGCCAAATGCTTTATGCCTTCCAGTTGAGCACAAATGACTACATCAGCAATAATTACACAACAGTGTGGAACATTTTTATGAAAAAACAAAGGATATTTTCCACCAAACGACCAAACTAGCAACACACAAACACTCATATACAAAACATACCATTCAGTTATTCACACAAAGCTCAGACAGGAAACGATGACAGATGAACTACAAGTGCACTGGGCTGATATGTGTCACCACTATTGCAAGGAAACCCACATCCACCTCTGCGAGTTTTTGTTCGTTTTTTTTTCCTGTACTGTAAATTAAAAGCTTATTTAATCCCTTCTGCCTCCATTTTATGGTTTCTGGAGTTACAAAAGTCCCAAAATCCCAAGCAATAACTGAGTGTTGATTAGTGAACAATTGGGTCCAAACAGTGGAACACAGGTTTTCATTATTTCCTCAATAGCTGCTCTGTTATATTCATCTAAGCTCCGCCCACAAATGCACAAAATCATGGCATCTATTTAAGTATTCTTGCGTTTCACATGACGTCACACTGTATAGTCGCCGTCATTTTGAGGGCCGAGTCAGGGAGCGACTGCGCTGCGCGATCACGTGCTTTGTGAATGATTCACCGGCACGACAGAAGCCGAGAGACGAGAGACACACAGACCTTTAATTCAGTGTTTTCACTCCAGGCTTGGAGACTGCTGCACTGTACAGTTTAGTGTTCCTCTCTGCTGTTCACCTCGTTCAGCTCAAGAAGGGCTTAATTAGCTAATAATATCAGGTATTTTAACCAGGAAACCACAGTTATGCAGTGCAGGGGTTTCAGGACTGGAGCTGAACTCTGAACTAACTGAACTAGCAAACTTACAGAATCACGTCTGTCGAAACACGACGTCGTTTTCCGACCCACGACGTTCAGTCTGATATTTAACGCTTATGTTTCTCCATTCAAACGTCATTTAAATCTCTAGAAACAGAGAGTGAAGTTATACCGGCGGTCTGCAGCTCCGCTAGGGGGCGACTGTTCATCTCTCGGCTGTAAACATCAGCTAAAGTTCTCTAAAGGCCAGCGTTGATCACATCTGTGTTAATTAGCTGATGTCGTTCCTCCTATGATGTCAGAGTGTTTCTCCTCATTATGAACACCACGGGATCCTTTACCCACCCTGACGTGAAGAGCCGGTGGGCTTCTGTGCTTTTAAATGCTGTGAGAGACCCTCCAGAATAGGGAGAGGGGCTGAGTATGGGATCAATATAAATGTCAGGAAAACAAATTTGGTAGTTTTCTGCCAGTTTAAGTGGGACCAGGAGTTCAGGGTAAACTGTAAGGATCTCAGACTATTTTATCAACTTTGTCAAGGAACGTTTTTCTCTTCCAGAGTAAGGAGAGTCATTTTAGCCATATTTCACCTCTATTGGTGAGGTATTATTATTATTACTGGCATTAATCGGGTATTGTGATATAAAGTCTGTTCTACAGTTTCTCATTAGGCTGAATGAATAACCGACTCTAAATGTAGGTATTGTGATATAAACTGAGTCTGTTCTACAGTTTTTTTGTTAGGTTGAACTGAAAGTTGGGATTTTTGTTAGTCGTACCAAAGTAGTTGACGAAGACTCCGCCCACCATGGCACCACAGCCTCTCCCCAGGCCGAGGTGGAGACCCTGTAGAATGCCCTGAGCGGAGGTGCGGAGGGCGGGAGGGACGGCAGCGCTCAGGTAGGAGATACATGCTGCCCACACAGCTGCATGGGTCACACCTGCAACACACACATTAATATTATTGCGTGAAAACAGATACCTGTGTGTGTGTGTGTGTGTGTGTGTGTGCGTGTCTGTGGGAACTGATGGCTCCAGAGTAAACAGAGAGTGAAACGCTGATCATAAATCTATGAGCGCTGTAAGACGCTGTGCAGGCCACAGCCAGACATGCTGAAAGACACTGAAATGAAAGCGGAGCTGATCTGTGTTGAATGTTATCCAACCTGATCTAAATCAACATTCCTGCCTTTCATTAAAGAAACCACGCAAAGACAGACACACCTGCACTGACAGACACACAGATAGGCACTCACAGGCTTCGGAGACGGACGATCTTATCATTATTAACGTCAACGTTCTTAATCAGTCATTTTTGTGTTGAGATTAAGGCAAGATGACATTATAGATCGTTATTATGACAAAGTACGTCTTAAGCAATAGAACAAGCAGCTCGTTGTTACGTCAGAGTAACGAGCTCCGCCCACTCGCTGCACAGCCGGCAGTTCGTTCTCCAGCTCCTTACACTAAATTCCCAAACTGTCATCACCACTGAGCAGCTTTTCAGTCGGCAGCTGAGACAGAAGAACAGCTAAACAACCTGGAATCAGCCAGAAATTAAGTCTGATCTTCAGAGTCTGACCAAATCAGACTGAGCCATAAAACTGCCGCAATATCAAGTTCAGCTCAGTTTTGTCAGTTTTTGCCAGATCAGTATTAATGTTGTTTTGTTCCAGCCAGTCTGTAAAGCATCTTACAGCCCGTTTAGTTTGGCGAATGGTATTGGGTTCATTTCTGGCCGATTCCAGGTTGTTTAGCTGTTCTTCTGTCTCAGCTGCCGACTGAAAAGCTGCTCAGTGGTGATGACAGGTTGGGAACTTAGCGTAGCCTCATCTTCAGAGTCTGACCAAATCGGCTGTCGGTCAAATGTGATCTTAAAAGTGTCCATTTTCTGTTTGTGGCAAAGTAAGAAGTAAAAACGTTCAAATTGCTTGAGCGTCTCCTACAGTTGTCAAAGTCATTGCTTAGCAACGGCATCTCAGCGGAGTGATACAGTGTGGAAAAACTGTGTTGTTATAAATAACAGTTAGTCACAGTTAGAACGCCTCTCAACCAATCAGCTTGCGTGGCCGGAACTAACCTGTTGTATAAAATACAACATCGCTGCTGTTGGAACAAAACCTCGTACCTCCATTTTTTTCGGTTTTTGACATAATTTGAAAATGCCTGTTACCCTTTACCTTGTGTGTAAATTTCATGATGAATGGACCAAAAGAAACGACCCAAAATGGCTTGGGAAAACATCACAGGTACATGGTACAACATACAAGGTTTTCTTCTGACTATAGCGATATGCTCGTATGGTAGATTCCACAGCACTATCTGTTCCTATAGTGGTGACCATCATCCGGTTCCAGACGAAACTTCAGGTTTATCTAAACTTCCACTTGGAAGCTTTTTAAAGCGAAACCTGCCATTCGGCACACCAGGGGACGTTTCCTCTGTCATCCTGTTTCTATATTTGCGCCTTTCAGTAAATCCGTGCAGGAATTACGGAAGGAAGTTGGGGTCAAACGTGGTAGTATGATTAATTTGCGTTAAAAAATATTCTATTAATACGCGTCACGGTTTCCAGATTAATCGCAAGCGTTAATGGATTAACAGCCCTAGTTTTAACACGAAATCTTAATGATGCTACAGGTTTTGTTTAGGAAAAGAGTGATAAACATCGGCCTCAGCAGAGCTGCTGTTCAACAAGAAAAAGAGGGAGAGAGAGGCAGAGATATTTATAGAGAGGAAGTTCTATTTTAGGGCCGCTGACGTGTACATGTCAAAAGCAGCTGCACTCTGCAGATTCAAACAGGTGGATCTGAAACCGGATCATAAATCAACAAATCGAACACATATAAAGATCCTGAACGTGTTACACAAAACCAGAGAAGGCAGTGTTGTTAAACTCCTATTAGAACAATACAACAAGCAGTAACATGATCTGACAGTTTATCTTTTAAAAGGTATTTTTTTGTGATATTTATCATTTAATTTGGTCTGTATTATTTTCTTATATGAGTCTAAATTAAAACTTATCATTTCTTGTATTACAGTTATGCTTTATTACCTGTCTGTGAAGCACTTTGAGCTGCCACCGGCATGAAAAGTGCTATATAAATGAAAATTATTACTAAATTATTATTATTAATGAATTATAATACAAATAACCATCAGCTTCAGGCAACTAGTCATCACCTTACACATTAGAAGTGGCTATTATGATGATATGCTGACATTATTGTGATGAATCATGTCATTGAGCTTTTCTTAGTATATGACGGGTATGGTCAGTATGTCTAGAACATCTCAACTTTTAAAGAACGCAGGCTGCAACATTGGTGTCAGAGTGGTGTGTGGGAGGCAGAGCTGAGTGTGGGGGGGTGTAGGTGGTGATTACCCTGTGTTTTGCTGTTAAACTATATGATCTGTATTGAAACCACGTTTCAACAGAAGAATATAAACCGAAATGTATGAAAAAATGTTAAGACATTAATGTGGATCCTGATTTTTCAATATTTCTCCATAATTCAGTGTGTGAGATATAAACAATGCATCAAGCTGATTTTGGGACGTGTGGAGGGCCGGAACCGCCTGTAATTCCACATTAATTTATGTAGATGATACAAAGAGATCAACAATAAAAACCTGACTTGCTGCCATGACTGCTGCTGGCTGCTGAAACTGCTAGCATGCCACATCTGGTTCCTATCAACACCACTGTGAAAAATTCTGACTCTGTAAGTTTCTCTAGAATGGAGTGTTTCACACCAAACCGCTCTGAGCGAATTTTTCTTCACGTTATAATCATTTAATTGTATATAAATTTTGTGAAATCATTACTGAATAATGGCCCAATAACAGTATCTTTGTACCACTGTAACCCTCTTCACTAGAAATTATAACTGGTAATACAAATGCCACAATAATTGAGCGGTACTTTACCTGAAGCACCTCCATGGGCAGCACAGTCCAGGCATTCTGCAGGTAGGAGATGTAAAGGTAGCGCGCAGTGTTACAGGCCAGCCCAATGTACAGAACCCTATGGGAACACACACACACACGCACACACACACACACATTAGTGCTGTGAATAGCAAAGAACTGCAGCTGAACACCGTAATAATAAAGCACAATGTAGTGCTTGACTGACTACACTGTGTATCATGATCGGCCAGCACAATTTGTTGGATATTTATATATATTTCTTACTGTCAAAAGGCTGCAAAATATCGAGATTAGGGATGCAAATTTTGGCTAATTCTATTGACTGACTAATGAAGATTTGCCAAAATGCACATCCTTAATGAAGTGTACCCTATATGAACAGTACTTATGGTATGTGGACACCTGACCATCACACCTATAGAAGCGTGTTGGATGTTCCATTCCAAAGCTATGGGCATTTATAAACAATTTTAACTTAAGCTTCCCCTCTTTTCAGCTCTTCTGGGAAGCTTTCCATGAGAATTTGGAGAGTGTCTGTGGGAATTTGTGTCCATTCAGTCTAAAGAGCATGTGTGAGGTCAGACACTGATGTTCTGGCTCTCAATCGACGTTCCAATTAATCCCAAAGGTGCTCAGTGGGGTTGAGGTCAGGGCTCTGTGCAGGCCACTGGAGTTCCTCCACACCAAACTGGTCACGCCATGTCTTTATGGAGCTGCTTTGTGCACAGGGGCTCAGTCATGCTGGAACAGGAAAGGCTCTTCCCCAAACTGCTGACACAAAGCTGGAAGCAGATAACTGTAAAATGTCTTTGTGCTGCAGCATCAACATCACCCTTCACTGGAACTGAGGGGCCCCAACCCTGAGAAACAGCCCAGTCCATCATCCCTCCTCCACCAAACTGTACTGCTGGCACTGTGCAGACTGCCAAATAGAGAAGCTGATTCATCACTCCAGAGAACACGTTTCCACGGCTCCAGAGTCCAGTGTGCTTTACACCCCTCCAGCCGACGCTTGGCACTGCGCATAGTCATTTATGTAGTGACCACTTTGGGCTGACATCCTTAATTCACAATGATAGCAGTTGTCTGGGGCAGATCTAGCAGGGCAGATATTTCATGAACTGGCTTGTGGCAAAGGTGGCATCCTACATCAGTGCCTGGGCTCTTCAGTATGACCTATTCTACTGTGTATAGAGACTGCATGGCTGTGTGCTGTACATATATGCCTGTTAGCAATGGGTGTGGCTGAAACACTGATTAATTGACTCAGTAGGGCTGTCCACACACTTTTGGCCATATAGCGTTCTTTTTTTAAGCATATCATAGTGAATCACACCCACTCTGGAAGCTTATGAATAGTGCTGGACAACATGACTGACACCTCATAGCACCATGCAGAAAATGTGTGATGTATTTATGTGTTTATTATGAATACCAAAGAGAGAGAGAGAGAGAGAGAGAGGGAGAGAGTGGTACACAGTAGCTGATGTGGGGTCGGACTAAGTGATTGTAAAGAGAAAAGGCCCTTGTGCTCCTGAACAACGAGCCATTTTATTCTGCAAACAGCAGCAGCCCCACCCCCACCCCCAACACACACACACACAAACACACACACACAAGACCCACGACCCACTATTGCTGTTACAGCAAAACCTCTCAAAGAATTCATAGGAAGTTTCAGAGCTTGAAATATTTGTCCAAACTGTGAAATCTGAGCCCGACCCGAGCTGGACACACCAGCAGTCGGTCGCGGTTCGACATCATTTTTGTGTGTCACGTTCGGGTCAGGTTCAAATTTCACATTCGGGTTTTGCCAGTCCGACTCCCACTTCTAACAGATTTGGCATCAAGGTTCATGAAGCTCATGGCTTTGAGAAAACTGATGTGCGGGAAATATAACAGCGAGTCGATTCAGGAGAGTAAAGATAAGTAGGGCTGTCATGATTATAAAAGCTGAGGCTTAATTGTCATATAAATAATTGCAATTAGTGATTTAATTGTCTTTCCTTGCTCCTTGTCTACAGCTATTCAAGTCCCAGGTAACACAGAGTAAAATGTAAAAATGTTGAGTGAATATTAAAAAGCTTGAACAGAAAAATATAAGATATAAATATGATTAAACACTGCTGATAAGCCCTATCTGAGAACTGAGTGGGCGTGGCTAATGAGCAGCTTGATTGACAGCTCTCTGTCCAACACTCCTAGCCTGCTCCGCCCCCATACAGAACTAGAATCATTATCCAGCTTTTATGTGATGCTAACTGGATGATAAAAGTCACAAAGAAACAGATGTGCAGATGGATGGACGAACAAATGGACAAGCGACGCAACATGTGAACAAAATAAGTAAACAAATAAGTGACCCTTCTTAGTCCCACAACGGGGAAATTTCACATCCGCATTTGACCCATCCGTGCAGTGAAACACCACATACACACTAGCGAACACACACACACTAGGGGGCAGTCAGCACACTTGCCCAGAGCAGTGGGCAGCCCTATCCACGGCGCCCAGGGAGCAGTTGGGGGTTAGGTGCCTTGCTCAAAGGCACTTCAGTCACATACTGTTGGCTCAGGGGTTCGAACCAGCGACCTTACGGTCACAGGGCTGGTTCTCTAACCTCCTGCCCCCACAAACAGACAAACGACCAATGTTGGTGTTGGGTAAACGAGTGAAAGGGCGATACAGTCAGGTGCCTACCTTGCTAGCTTGTGGTCTCAAAGTTCGGGACTGTTCTGTGTGTGGGCGGGGCCAGAGACGCAGCCTTGTGATTGGTCGGTGCAATGCTTATGGAAGTGTTACTCAAGATTAGGACCACCCAGTTTACACTGAGAGGATAGAAATATGGTGAAATATTTTGATCATTTATTAGTCATTGGAACATTATTCAAATAGCTTATTTAGGACATGTTTACTGTTTGCCTGCAAGAACGAGATTAACCTCATTTCTTTTATTTACATGTATTGGTAACACTTCACAATAAGAGCACATCTTTTAACGCTATTTAAGAGAGTAATAAGCATTACTAAGCAGTTATGTAATGTCACAACTACAGACACAGGAACTAACATTAGATTTTATTAAGCAGCTTATAACCTTAAATAATGCTGTACTATCATTAACTAGTGATAGTAATGATAACTAGCACATTGTTTTAGATTTTATTAAGTGGTTTATTAATGTGTTAATCAATGTAATTCGGTGGTTCTGGAGGATTCCTGCCCTGCTTGTTCAGGTGTTCCACTGTTGCAGCTAATCAGGGCTCAGTTTCCCATAAGCATAGTTAAGATCATCTTAACTGGTAGAGAGAGTGTACAGAGTAGTACTCGCTCTACCATTTTCTGTTCGAGAACGTTAGCACACATATCGCTGTTGTCGGAAGAAAACCTCGTATCTCCAAAATGGCAACTTTACAGGAAAAGGAAAAAACCTACTTTACTTGCAATGTAAGTCAATGGAACCAGAATTTTATCCAAGTCATTTTGGGCCGTTTCTTTTGGTCCATTCTTCAAGAAATTTACACACAATGTAAAGGACAACAGGTATTTTCAAATTATAACAAAAAACTGAAAAATGATAAAAATGGAGATATGAGGTTTTCTTCTATCAACAGCAATAAATATAGTCTAAATGTATGAGGCATAATTAATAATTATTTAATGTTCTTTGCAAAAATTAGTACACAACTGTTTAACAAATATTACACCATCGATATACATTTTACATTTTATTTAAGTATGTATATATTTCTTATATGTACTTTAACCACTGATGTCAATCATAGCATTGATAACTGATTGGATATAGAGAGAAGTTAGGCCTATTCAAATTTCAGCAGCTTTATTAAGTAATGTAGTTGATTAGTTTTATACATTTTTTTAACAACTTGCCAAAATGATGACAAACCAGCCCAAATTTTTTCCACCCACCAAATCCGACCAAAATCCGCCCAGTTTTGTGGGAGCCTGCCGCATCTGGCAACATTGGCCGCTTTAGACGTGTATTCAAGTCTGGCCCCACAGAGCTAGCTAGTTTACATTAGCCGTAAACTTATTTATACGTTGTCTCCCAAATCATTTCATGTCAGAATGAGCTGTTTTGAGCTCGACCCTGTCAGGAAAGTAGCGACGAGGAAGGCCGGCGCGACCACAGCCAAAGGTCAGTTCAACCACAGACATGATATCAAACTCTAACTTGTCTTACCTGATGTGACCCACCAGTTCGATGAGTTTGTGGCTGGTGAAGTAGGCGGCCAGCTCCGACACGTGGCTCAGGACGGAACACACCCCGAACAGCGTGGGGGTCCCATTCAGGTCCTCCAGGTGCCAGTAGAGGAAGGTGAAGACGAATCCGTAGCCGAAGCCCATGAACCAGGCCACGAACAGAACCGTGCTGTAGCGAACGCCACAAAGGAGCCGCAGCAGCTCCAGGTAGCGGAACTCCTGACCACCAGGGGGCTCTGTGCCCTCTGTCCTGTCTGAAGGTGGCGCACTGCTCTGGGATTCCTGGTTCCCACTCCCATCATACTCCTCCAGCCTTCGGAGGTCAAACTGGAACTGTGTGGCCACGATCAAAGCCATCGCCATCAGCACACCAAAAACGATAAAAGCAATCTGGTAGTTTTTATAGTCAGGCAGAATGCAGCCAACTACACCATCGATGATGTAGACCACGTGGGTGTGGTCGATCCAGATGCCCACGAAGAGCATGGCCAAACCCCAGCCCAGCGAACCCCACATCCTCTGCAGGCCGTAGCGGTCACGGTGTGGACCCAGATACTGCAGAGTCACCTGGGAAAACATCCAGAGATTCATCATCACTGTACATCCTTACACAAGCAGAGGGACTGAACAGACTTCGGAAGTCACTCGTCACCTATATTACAAGGTCAATAAGGAGTTTTAATATGGATATTGCTACATCTATGTTACATACAAGCTAACACACCCGCACATTCAAATGATGTCACGTGTACATGTGGTTAACATGATTATCTGATTAAAAACAGTCGTAAAATGTTACAGAGCAAAAATATGTGAAGAAGCAACTGCCGACACCCAAATATCCAAGACTGAGAACCTAAGAACCAATCAACTACTCTGCTTATATGTAGGTCAACAAAACTTTAAAATAGCTTCATATTAATTACCAAACAGTGGAAAGCACTTACTGAATCATTCATAGTAGGTACTGAATAATTCATAGTCGTTACTGAATAATTTGTAGTGTATGCTGAAAAATTCAGAGTAATTACTGAATACGTTCTAATAGATACTTAATAATTCATAGTAGTTATTGAGTAATTTCAAGTAGGTACTTAATAATTTCTAGTAAATACTGAATAATTTGTGATAGATACTGAATAATGTCTAGCAGTTACTGAATATACTGAATAATAAATTAATAAATTCACAGTAGATACTGAATATTTTCTAGTATATACTGAATAATTTCTAGTAAATACTAAATAATTCATATTAGTTACTGAAAAATTAAAAGTAGATAATGAATGATTTCTAATAGATACTGAATATTTCTTAGCATATACTGAATAATTCATTGTAGCTACTGAATGTCTAGCAGTTACTGAATATTTTCTAGTATATACTGAATAATTCATAGTAGATACTGAATATTTTCTAGTACATACTGAATAATTCATAGTAGATGAATATTTTTAGTATATACTGAATAATTTCTAGTAAATACTGAATAATTCATTATATACTGAATATTTCCTAGTATGTACTGAATAATTCATTGTAGCTACTGAATATTTTCTAGTATATACTGAATAGTTCATAGTAGATACTGAATATTTTCCAGTATATACTGAATATTTTCTAGTATATACTGAATAATTTCTGGTAAATACTGAATAATTCATATTAGCTACTGAATAATTTCTAGTAGTTACTTAATGTTTTCTGGAATATATTGAATAATCTGTAGTAGTTACTAAATAATTTATAATAAATATTCAATAATTTGTAGTAATTACTGAATATTTTTTGGTATATACTGAATAATTCACAGTAGTTACTGAATAATTAATAGTATATACTAAGTAAATAATAAGATGTACTGAATAATTCATAGTAGTTACTGAATAATTTCTAGTAGTTACTGAATATGTCTTGTATGTACTGAATAATTTGTAGTAGTTACTGAATAATTTCTAGTATATACTGAATAATTCATAGTAGTTGCTGAACAATGAAAGGTTAGCCATTTTGGATGGAACGTGTCCACAGAGAAGACTACGCACCGTGTCCACTATCGTGACTGCAGGCGCGCTGAAGAACTCCCCGATGATGATGACCAGCAGAATGAGGAGGAAGATGGCCTCCACCTGGTCAGGGTTGTAGTCAATGACATATTTGGGTGGTTTGGTGGTGGTGGTGGTAGGAGGTGATGGAGTTGTGGTGGTGTTAAGGGGTTGTAGAGGTGTGGAGCTGGAGCTCATGGTGCCTGAAGCTAAAACGGTGGTGCTGGACTGAGGACGCATGGTAGAGCTCAGGTTCTGGTCAGAAAACAAGCTAATGCTAAGATTAGCATCTCGTTTGAACCGGCGCTGAGAACTGTAGCCCAATTCCTGATTGGAAGACAACAGAGACAATCTGGCAGGATGTCCAATCAGATCTCGGCGCTGCCTAGTGTGGTTGGCTGAGGCGTTAAGTGGCAGGGCTGTTCCTTTCCCAATGGTGGAAGCCACAGTTGGGCCTAAAGTGCTGCTAGTGGAAGCTGGAGCTGGAGCTGAAGTCCCATTGGTGGAAGCTACAGTTAAGGCTAAAGTCTCATTTTTAGTAGCTATAGCTGGAGCTAAAGTCCCATTGGTGGAAGCTACTGTTAGGGCTAAAGTCCCATTGGTGGAAGCTACTGTTAGGGCTAAAGTCCCATTGGTGGTAGCCATAGCTGGAACTAAAGTCCCATTGGTGGAAGCTAAAGTTGGGCTTAAAGTGGTGGTTGTCATGGGTTTCTCCAGTCTACAGCTCATGGCCGCTGGTTTCACAAAGCCAATCCCGCAGTTAAACATCAACCAGCAGAAAACAGAAAACAACAACACAACCTTTCCCTTCCTGTATCGGTCGGCCACCACGCCCCAAAAGGGGGCGCTGCAGAACTCGATGAAGTACCTGATCCCCACCAGCAAGCCACTGTGGCTGGGGGTCATCCCCAACTGCTTATAGTAAACAGCCAGCAGGGGGTGCAGCGAGCCATAGGCAGCGTAGAAGAAGAAGTAGAACACTTTGGAGACGAGGAGGTGCCGGCTGATCCGGAGACACATTCGCTCACAGCAGTTCAGCTCATGCTGTGGATCTGGGGTCAGTACTGCTGGGTCAGGGTCAGTCGGTTTGGATGCGGGTGTGGTGGTGGGCTCCCGGACCTCCAGCGAGAGCCGATTAAAACGTTGAGAAAGAGCATCGGTCCTTTTCTGCTCCTCATCTTCTTCGTCCGCCAGAATGGCCATGCGGTCATCGTGCGCCATGACTCCTACAGCAGGGCGCCAGTGAATCCTACAGCAGGGAGGAACAATAAGTGAATTTTATTTGAAATTATTTTTGTTTAAAACATAACATCCACTCTCTGGTCGTTATTATGCGTTATTATGCAAAATTAATACTTTGTAGTAGATACTTAATCGCTCATAGTAGATACTGAGTCATTCATAGTAATGACTGAATAATTCACAGTAGATTCTGAATCGTTCACAGTAGTCACTGAATCATTTGTATTGCATAATGAATCATTTATAGTAGATACTGTATCACTCATAGTAGTTACTGATTAATAAATAGTTAATACTTAATCAATTACAACAGTTACAGACTAACTCCTAATAGATACTGAATCATTCATAGTAGATACTGAATAATCATACTAGTCACTGGATCGTTTATAGTAGTTAGATAATAACTGAATAATTCATGGTAGATATTGAATTACTCTGAGTAAATACTGAATAATTTCTAGTATTATCTGAATAATTCATAGTAGAAACTGAAACACTGAGTAGACAAGGAAAAAATCATAGTAGATAATAAATCATTCGTAGTTAGATAATAACTGAATAATTCGTAATTAATGATTATAATGAATATTATAATTATAATATTATAAAGATTATAATGAAATAATGAATAATTAATAGTTGACACTGAATCATTATAGTAGTTCCTGAATCATTCACAGCAGATGCTGAATCATTTATAGGAGATACTGAAACATTAATATTAGTTACTGAAGCATTTATAATAGATAATGAATCTTTTTAGTAGTTGCTGAATAATTCATAGTAGACACTGAATCATATTAGTAGTTACTTAATAATTCACAGCAGATACTGAATCACTTATAGTGGATTCTGAATCATTTTAGTAGTTCCTGAATGATTCATATTAGACACTGAATCAATGGTTCACGGGGTTAGTAAGATAATAACTGAATAATTCGTAATTAATGGTTATGATGAATATTATAATTATAATATAAAGATTATAATGAAATAATGAATAATTAATAGTTGACACTGAATCATTATAGTAGTTACTGAATCATTCATAGCAGATGCTGAATCATTTATAGGAGATACTGAATCATTTTAGTAGTTACTTAATAATTCACAGTAGATACTGAATCACTTATAGTGGATTCTGAATCATTTTAGTAGTTCCTGAATGATTCATATTAGATACTGAATCAATGGTTCACGGTGTTAAACGAGTGAATCTGTTGAAGGAATACAGAGAGAAGTAGAAGCAGCAGCTCTTCAGTGCATAGAAAGTGAGGAAAGCACAAAAACAAACTACATGAGACGCGTGAGGAGAGTGAGGAGAGCGAGGCGCGTGAGGAGAGTGAGGAGAGTGACAGCAGCTCTGAGCTGATGAATGGCGCCGTCTCTCAAACCCTCCAACATTTGCGGAAGCGCACACACTTCCTCCAGCCTGCTATCGCTGCGAAACGACCGCTCTTTATTCCACTTTATGGCATTTAACCGGTCAGTCAGGTACGCCCTTAAACTGGCCTCGGCGGCTGTTCACCTGAGGCTGAGACTGGCGCCTCATTCGCCACCTCATTGTTCGAATTTTCCGTTCCACCTTAAATGGTGCAGCAGTTCCATTCTGGTGCCTTAGGCACCAGAATGGAACTGCTGCACCATTTAAGGTGGAACGGAAAATTCGAATAAGAAGCCGACTCCGGGCTGTTGGGGAGGGGCTTAGCAATGTTATGGCAGGTAGGCAGGAAATGGAGGAGTTTACGCAGTTCAGGTCAGAAAGATGAAGAAAAAACACAGGTGTTTAAACGACAACGCTCTCTTTTTTACCTGCCTTTCCTCTCCTTCTGCTTTTGGAGCGGGCAGGTATGAGGTTAACTCCTCCGAGCTTCCATTTCTGATCTTCTCCGCTCTCCGTTTTCTCTCTCTTCCTCGTCTGGTTGCCAGAGATGCGCGGTGGGGGGTTTTACCGGCGAACCTTCTCCGTTTCTCTAACACTAAGCCCGGTTCTCTGCACTGTTCTCTGGGCTGCTTGGGGAATTTCTGTCCGCGGTTCGGTGGCGAAGCTCCGGCTCTGTGTTCACCTGCGCGCTCTGTGCGGAAGCTCTGCCCTGCCAGCAGGGTTGCCAGATTGGACAGCGGAGAAGCTCCAGAAAAAACCCAAACACCTACCCATTCAGCCTACAGCAGTTAAGCCACACCCATTCTAATAGTGCCTACTGAATAATTCATATTAGATTCAGAATAATGCGTAGTCAGTTTCCACATCCAGTTACTAGATAATTTCTAGTATATACTGAATAATGTATAACAGATACTGAATAGTTTAAAGTAGGTACTGAATCAAAGTGAATATTTTATAGGATATACTGAATAATGTCTAGTAGATACTGTTTAATTTAAAGTATATACTGAATAATTTAAGGTATACACTGAATAACATAGTAGATATTAAATAATTCAAAGTAGATGCTGAATAATATAAAGTATATACTGAATGATAGTGCATAGTGCATACAGTTTATAGTGCATACTGTATAAAGTATATACTGAATAATTTCTACTATATACTGAATAATTTAAAGTATATACTGAATAATTTCTAGTAGATACTGTATAATTTAAAGTATATACTGAATAATTTCTAGTAGACACTGAATACTTTAAAGTATATACTGAATAATTTAAAGTAGATACTGAATAATTTAAGGAATGCATTCTCTAATTTACAACAGATACTGAATAAATGCCTTTGTTTTTCCAAAACAAGCCCACGTCTCATGGTTAGTCAGCAGTTTGGTTGCGAAGTTCCAGCACTGTGATCACCTGCGGAGACGCTGACTTGGCAGAAAGGTTGCCAGATTGGACTTTTTTCTTAAACACAAGAGTGTAAAAAAGTGAGTTTGTCACTTCATCATTAAATGAAGTCTTTTGGTCACATGATTACTACTAATGTTTAACAAAACAAAACAAAACAAAAAAAAAACAACGGTATTTGATTGTGAGGGATGAAATTTCATGATGTCATGATTTCATGTAATCTAAATACTTTGACAGAAATCTGACCCTAGATCAGCTTTAAATGCATTTGGGTCAAATTTGTTTGTATTTTGTCGAGTATGGCAAGTGCATGCTATGACTCAGGGTTGCCAGATTGGGCAAGAAGAAGCAACTTTAAATGAAGAACAGAAAGAGTGGACAGAAAAAGAAAGTGGAATAGAAAGTGGACAGATGTCACGGCGAATGTAGAGCCACTATTTTTAACCTGTGAATGGTGTTCATGGTGCTCTAATAAGTAACTTGACTAGTCCATATAAGTGCTTAACTGTTTAGTTTTTTTAATTATTCATTAGCTTGAGCCTTTACTGCTGTATCAAAACAGTTCTTTAGCTATGAGGCTTCTAACAGCAACACATATTAACAGATATGATTGCTTTTTTCATATAAGCTGGATGTTACATGTTGCATCACATCAGTGCTGAGGAAATGATACGATAGGCCTGCCTTATAAATATTGTCTGAGATAGACCTCACCTCGCACTGCAAGATGAGAAGAGGAGGCCGAGACTGGTGAAATGTGCTCTTCAACTGGACCCGAACGGACTTGGATGGGTGGCGGTGTAACACCATAAAACGGTTAGACCACGATAAGACTAACTGTAACACCATAAGACTAAATGTAACAGTAAAAAACTCCAAGACCACTATAAGATAAACCATATTACTAAAAAAACAAAAGTAATATATAGTAACACTATAAAACTTTAAGACCAGTATAAGATTAATTGTAACACTGTAGGACCGAATATAACTCTATAAGACTAAATGCAACACCGTAAAAACTATTAGACCACCATAGGACCAACTGTAACACCACAAGACGATATATAGACTATAAGATAGACTGTATCACCATAAGACAAAATGTAACACTATAAAACTTAAAGACTACTATAAGACTAACTGTAAGACCACAAGACAAGATGTAACAATATTAAACTTTAAGACCACTCTAGGACTAACTGTGAGACCACCATACAAAATGTAACACTACAAAACTTAAAGACTGCTATAAGACCCACTGTAACACCACAAGACAAAATGTAACTTTATAAAACTTTAAGACCACTATAAGACTAACTGCAAGACCACAAGACAAAATGTAACGTTATAAAACTTTAAGGCCACTATAAGACTAACTGCAAGACCACAAGACAAAATGTAACGTTATAAAACTTTAAGACCACTATAAGACTAACTGCAAGACCAAAAGACAAAATGTAACACTATTAAACTTAAAGACCACTCTAGGACTAACTGTGAGACCACAAGACAAAATATTACACTACAAAACTTAAAGACTGCTATAAGACTAACTGTAAGACCACAAGACAAGATGTAACACTATTAAACTTTAAGACCACTCTAGGACTAACTGTGAGACCACCATACAAAATGTAACGCTACAAAACTTAAAGACTGCTATAAGACCCACTGTAACACCACAAGACAAAATGTAACTTTATAAAATTTTAAGACCACTATAAGACGAATTGTAACACCATAGCACAAAATGTAACACAACAAAACTTAAAGACTGCTATAAGACTCACTGTAACACCATAGGACAAAATGTAACACTATAAAACTTCCAGACTGGTATAAGACTAACTGCAAGACCACAAGACAAAATGTAACGTTATAAAACTTTAAGACCACTCTAGGACTAACTGTGAGACCACAAGACAAAATGTTACACTACAAAACTTAAAGACTGCTATAAGACTAACTGCAAGACCACAAGACAAAATGTAAGTCTATAACACTTTAAGACCACTGTAAGACAAGCTGTAATACCATAAGACAATATAAGTCTGACACTAGAAGGCATATTCGGGCCTGCATCCAGTCCAGCTTTAGAACAGGAGCTTTCTTCCTATCGTTCTCTCTCCTCCCTCCTGTTAGCCTATACTGACCTCTAGTGACCAAAAGCCTGGTCTGCAGTGCCTGGTATTATGCAAAGGGACTTTGTCATTCAGAGTGGTTTGGTGTGAAACGCTCTGTTCTAGAAAAACCTACCGAGTCAGAACTGTTCACAGTGGTGCTGATAGGAACCAGACATCCACCTCTAAAAGCTCCTCACAGAAAGTTCCTACATGAAATGGTTATGAATTCACTGCCTGATGACTGAGACGCTGTTTTACGATAGTTCTGAGAAGATTTTGGCCTTAAAATCCATTCATGGTGGAGGGATACATGATATGGAGGGTGTTGTGAGGCAAAATAGTCCCCAAAGAAAACTTATTATTACAGATTTTCCACTATTTTCCATCATCAACATTCCATATAAACTCAGAAGACTCGTGTAGGTTCACTGGTGGTTCTGGATAGTAAATAAAATTATATTTGTGTTGTAGTCATGGCGACCCCTGGTTCCTATCACCACCACTGTAAAGACATCTGAACCATTTCACACCAAACCACTCTGAATCACTCTGTTCACATCTCACACACTGAATTGTGAAGAACTTTAGAAACTTGTGTCCCACAATGTCCCTCTTTAAGTAACTAAAACCAATCCTGTTCCAGCAACTTCATCAGTATCCCTGCTCCAACACACCCACTGCAACTCATTAAAGGTTTGTTAGTTAGATGATTAGCTGGATCAGGTGTGCACTAAAATATGCAGAGCAGGATCAATGATATTCACAGTGGAATCAAAGCAATGAATTGGAGTGTTTTTGAAATCATTTATTTACAATTTATTGTACATACGTCATATAATATATATAATTTTTTTCATATAATAGAATGAAATCAAAGTGATACACTGATAAGTTGAAGGAATATGAAAACTAACTTTTCACAATTTTCCACTTACCCCAGATGTAGAAGATCAGCAAAGACATTTTGCTGATTTGGTGTACAAATTTTGTTTTTTAGTTTAATGCTGGAGCTACCTGGCTAACATTGCTAAGGAAAAAACACTAAAAAGTCAATAGTCACCCAAATCTTTTCTGTAAACACATCCGTAAAATCTCAACCCAGGTTGTCATTCAGGTGGTGCAGAATTGTCCATGAGGTTTAGGACACAGTATGAAGGTGGATTTTGAAAAACTACAGCTGCTCTGCGGTGGATTATTTTGGGCCTGTTTTTCATTAGCTGGTGAAGGCAGATAGCTAACGTTACTGCTAGGAAGCTGACTTACTGCAGCGGTATAACCGCAGTAACAAGTACTCCTTACAGAGGAGAGAATGGAGTACTCAAACGACAGAAATGACTCATGAGATGTAGCTAAGCTAAAGTTAACAGGTTAGCTAACTAGCTAGCTAGATACCTCAGTTTGGCTCTATTTCTTGGGTTGAAAGGGTAAAAGATGAGTCTCTTACATCCATTTAGTGTTGAATAAACATAGAATTGCTGTTTGCTTCTTCTTTTGTGCGACCACTGAGGTAAGCATTACAGTAATGCTAGCTTTGTTGTGTCTATTAGCTTATAGATTAGTGGCTAGGCTAGCAGTCACAATTTGTTGACACCACCTGGATTCCCGATGACTGTATGATGCATTAGCTCAATGCATGCTGGCTATTATAGTGAAAGAACTTTGATGAACATGAAAATTATATAAAATTTTGAAGATTCTGTCAAACTGACAAGACAGTGGAATGCAATGCTACGCTACAGAATGTTGCAATAACACAACAAATAACATATTAAACTAAGTTTAGGTCATAAAGCCCATTTAATCCGAGTTAACTGGATATGTGAATGGTTCATATCCAAGAACGTGATATTCTTCTAGCATTAGCTACAGAGCTAGCTTTGTTTTGGGATAAACACACAACTAGCTTATTAGCTACTACTGCGGGAAAGTGGTGATTGACTACTTATTACATTTCTGCTTAACTAGTTTCCCTTTAACCACAATTTCAATAAAAAAAAAAGTTGGTCATGAGCGAAGGTGCTTTTAAGCTTGCTAACCATCAAGGCTAGCAGTAATTAGCCTGTTACGAGCGACTGCTGTTTCTTTTTACAGATTCAACAGCTTATCGTACAGTAGCTGTTTCAGATAAAGCTTTGGGACAGAGTTTTGGAATACACTGCCTGATGTCTGAGACATCATTTAACAATAGTTTTGAGAATTTTGGCCTTAAAATCCACTCATGGTGGAGGGATGTATAATATGCAGGGCAGTATGAGGCAAAATAGTCACCAAAGAAAACTTATTATTTTAGATTTTCCACTATTTTACCATCATCAACACTCCATATAAAACTCAGAATAGCATATTAAACACCAGTTTTAGGTCATAAAGACCTTCTAATCAGAATTAACTGGATATGTGAATGGCTCTCATCCAAGAATGCCATTTTTCTCTAACATTAGCTAGATAGCTAGCTTTGTTTGGGGATAAACACTTAAAACAAGCTTGCTAGCTACTACTGTGGGAAATTGGTGATTGATTACTTATTACATTTCTGCTTAACTAGTTTCCCTTTAACCACAATTTCAATAAAAAAATGTTTGGGCATGATCGAAGGTGCTTTTAAGCTTGCTAACCATCTAGGCTAGAAGTAATTAGCCTGTCACAAGTGACTTCTGTTCCTTTTTACAGATTCTACAGCTTAACATACAATAACTGTTTCAGACAAAATACTAAAATCTCTAAAAACAAGAGACTAAAATATTTACATTAATTTACCAAACTCTAGGGTGAAAATATAACATAAATAAATATTATGGTTTAAGGAGATTAAGTGGAGATAGACATAGATGTTAAGTCTACAGAGCATTTCTTCTTTCCCTCCCTCTGTCTGAAAAACAAGTTCTGAAAAACGATCAGTTCTGCGAGTCGCATGACATCTCGCTCACCTCCGTCCAGTGCTTCCCTTTATTTGTTTTCTTTTGTTTCTTCTCTGCCATAACGATGGCCGCCACCACAGTGATCACCACGGTAACAGTGATGATTAGCACGGTGACCGTTTCTGCGATGCACAGCTGGGAATCCACATCCCTGAGGGCATCGCCCCGAAGCTGCTCGGGTTCGGCACAGGTCAGGTTGGCGTAGTCGTCCAGCAGCAGCCTCTGGACGCTGTGCAATTTACGGAAGACTCTCTGCAGGTCGCAGTCGCAGGTCCAGGGATTCCCACCAAGCCAGATGTGGGTGCTGTGGGTGTGGAGGCTGAGGAACGCTTTGAAATCCACAGCATTCAGCTTGTTTTCAGCTAGGTCCAGCACGGTCAGGCTGGTGAGGGGAGCGAAGACCCCGACCTCTAGGTGGTCTATAAAGTTCCCTTTGAGTCTAAGCTCCTCCAAGTTTCTCAGCATGGAGAAGACCCCATTTGAGAGGTTGCAGATCTTGTTCCCATCCAGGTTGACGCGCCGCAAGGTGCTCAACGAGCCGAAAGCCCTGATCTTGATGGAGCAGATGGTGTTGTGGCTCAGGTTGAGCTTCTGCAGGGCATCCATGTGGTTGAAGCAGCAGCCATCCATCCTGGTCAACTGGTTCTCTGCCAGAGACAGCTCCAGGAGAGACCCCAGGCCTAGTGAGAAGCCTTCGGTCAAGGTGGAGATGCGGTTCCGGCTCAGGTCCAGCTTGACCAGAGCCTCCAGCGGAGAGAAAGCACCGTCAGCTATGGCACTAATCTGGTTGTCGTTTAAGAGAAGGGTACGAAGACGCCTTGTGGATAGGAAGGCCTGGTGCTGGATGAAGGCCAGATGGTTGAGGGACAGGTTCAGGTGTTCTATGCTTGGAGGGATGGTGGTGGGCACATTGGTGAGGTTGTTGCTGGCACAGGTGGCAAATTTGAGCTCCAGGTGGCAGGAGCAGTGAGAGGGGCAAGGGAAGCTGGTGTTAGAGGATATGAACCGCATCCCCAGCACCAGGGACGCCAACAACAGCAGGAAATGCATCCTGCAGACAGACACACAGAAGTCGCAGTTACTGCAGGCGATATCAAAAGCATGTCGTTCTATGATATATGCAAAAGTTTTGGCACCCCTGGTCAAATTGCATGTTTTTGTCAATTTCTTGCTTGAAAACAAGTTAAGTTTATATTCCATGTTATTTTTTTCCCAATATATTAAACTCAGCAAATAAACAGATACTGTGCACTAAAGTTAACAGGAAACTACCATATCCAAGCCGGTTCTCTGTAGAGGATGTGTTAACTTATTTTCAACAGAACATAATTTGACCCGGGGTGTTCAGACCTTTGCATACAATTGTATATGTGTGTATGTATGTGTGTGTACAGAGCCTTAGGGGAAGTGAGGAGAGACGTTATTGTCCGCAGGGCAGCTGCTGGCAGGACAGAGAAAAGACCAGAGCTCAACGTCATTAATATTTGAGAGAGGCTGGGAGAGTGATGATAGAGAGAGGAAGAGAGAGAGCGCTGCATTGAAAACAACTCCAGGCCTGATGTACTGAGCCTTTTGCACTGCATGTAAGTACAAAACTGCTGTGTGGGTGGAGATATCACACAATATAGGATGATTATGTAGGGTGAGGGCTAGCTTGCACTTCCTCCTTTCTTCCTGCTAGTCCCACAATGGCCATGTGCACAAGTGTTAGCTTAGTGCTTGCATAGAATTGGAGATCCTGTAGAGGAGCTAGCAGAAGTTAGCATTTCTATAAAGGTGTTTTCTTCCAAGTTTCAAATTTATGGCCCAAACTGAAGGTTCACCACTGCAGTTAAGACAGGGGTGTCCAATCTTGTCCACAAAGGGCTGGTGTGGCTGCAACAAAGCAGGACCACACTAAATTAGTTGTTTAAAGAATAAGACTCACTGAGTAAAATAGTGGAATCAGGTGTGCTCTTCTTGTTTGGCACAAAAACCTGCACCCACACTGGCCCTTTGTGGATAAGATTGGACATCCCTGAGCTAAGACATTCTCGTGTTGGCTAGCATAACGCTGGGTGATGCTCACGGATGGCTGTGGCATCCCCAGGGACTGAACTCACAACCTAAAAGTTCCAAGATTTAGACTAAATTGACTAAAACAAGTAAAACTGTAGATCACAAAATGCTGTAAGACTCTTTCATCAATCTCAAAATTTCATCAATCTATTAAAATCTCATAGTTTAATCTAATAAAACTACGTATAAGTTACATTTTGTAGTAATGTAAATGTACTACACATTGAGCACTAAGCTTTACATCAATCATCATGGGAAACAAAGAGACTATTACGTAAATCTAATAAATTCAGTTTGTAATCTCAAGCAAATCCTGTCAACTTTACGCGTAATTGTAATGTCTCACGTTATCCTTCCAGGGTCTTTTCTAATCCCACTCTACATGCAGGCAGCTCTTTCCACTAATGCACCTCAGTGGATAATACTCCACAGAGCAGAATTCCTCTATATTCAGTGAACTGAATCCTCGATAAAGTGCTGAGCCTGCTGACCTCTATCCATCTAAGAGAGAAGGAGGGAGATTAGGGTCAGAATTGGCCAAAGCCCACCCTGCAAAACTGCTGCCAGCTGACTGGCCAAGGCTTGTGCCTTCCACCGACAGAGAATGACCACTTCATTTCAACTGGAAAATACAGCCACAAAATACAACCATCCAAAATGAAAGCTGGTCAAAACTGTCCCATTGTTGTGTGTTTATGTCAGTGTTAAGGTACATCTACATTGGTCTATGTGTATATAGATAGACTACCTGCCTAACATACTGTAAGTCCTCTAGCTCCACCAATGGCATGGACTCTACAAGATCTCTGAAGATGCCCTGAGGTATCTGCCATTCTGTGGTATCTTCGGTTCTGTAAGATTCGAGGTAGAGCAGCCGCAGATTGGACTTTTTGTTCCAGCACATCTCACAGACTGAGATCTAGAGAATTTGGAGGCCAGAGCAACATCTTGATTTCTTGATCATGTTCTTCAAACCATTCCCAAACCATGTGTCTTGTGTTACAAGTGCTGAATACCATTGGTATGAAGGGGTGTACCTGGTTCGCAACTATGTTTAGGTAAGAGGTATGCAAATTAACATCCACATGAATGCCGAACCCAGGGATTCCCAGCAGAACATCACCCAGAGCTTCACACTCCCTTCACCAGCATGTCTTCGGGACTCATTCGGGGCAAGGCGACCTTCTTCCAATGCTCCAAAGTCCAGTTCCAACACTTGCATGTCCATTACATGCACTTTCAGTGGTTGACAGGGGTCGGCATGGTTGGTCTGCGGCTACACAGCTCCATACACTGCAGGGTCCCATAACCATTATTAAAAACTTGATTAGAAAAGTATTTTATTAATGACTGCCACAGTAGCTCTTCTGTTGGTTTGGACCAGAATGGACAGCCTTTATTGCCCTCAAGTAACGGTAAGCCTTGGATGCCCAGCACACTGTTGCCGGTTTGGGGCTAGTCCCTCCTCAGACCACTGCCTGTAGGTACTCACCACTGCTGACCAAGAGACCAGTCGTCTGGCAATAATAATTTGGCACTTGTTAGAGTCACTCAGGTCTTCATGTTGTCCCATTTCTCCAACATCCAGCATATCAACTACGAGAACCGAATGCCCACTTACTGTCTAATATATTCCAAACCTTGAAATATGGCATAGTTATGAAATAATCAGCTTTATCTGAGAGTGGTTATAATATTTTGTTTAATCGATGTATGAATATATTTAAGAAATTTAGATTCTACAGGAATCTACCTTTTCAGTGATATGTGACATGAGGACATCTGACATGAAGTGTGGGCGGAGCTAAGCCTTCCTTAAAGTTGCTCATTTTTCACAAATGCAATTTAGTTATGAGTGGAGCGCTAAACTCCTGCTAAAATGACATTTTTTACAGGGATGCCCAGACTCTGGGATTCAAAACTACTGCAGTAATGTGAGGAAGTAATGACCGGACACCTGGATCGGGTGGACTGGTGTCGTCTGACCCAAATAGATCAGATATCCCTGGACCTTGGCCCTCTGGATGCTGAGAGATGGGCTAAACTAGGGAGAAAATCACTCCTCCCAAAACTATTATGGATCATTGATTCTCAGTTGCATAACTCTTGACAGCAAAATCAGACATGAAAGTTAAGCTTTTATACATTTACTAATTTAACAGATCTCTTTTATCCATCTACTCACAATGGTGTGCAAATGTAGTGTTAGCCATTTTTCCCAGGGACTCTTAGTGCTATAGCAGTGGCGTTTCTGCCTGGGTGGGGAATCAAACCTTCAGTCTTCAATTTTGATTCAGTAAGTTTCTCTAGAACAGAGCATTTCACATCAAAACACTCTTTGCTTTACATCTTAGCCACTTAACTATGCAGAAATCCGTTTGACATTGGTGCTAAAAGAATAGTGTTAGCAGTGGGCTAAGGGACATAAACACTACACACTGGACATACTTCTTGTATCTCTAGCAAAAGTCAGTGAATGAACACCATAGCTAGCTTGGCACTAACATAACACTGCAAGTCCCATAGCAGTACAAGGAAGACATTGCATGTGATTGTAGCATTAGCTGTTTTTTCCAAGGATTCTTTGTGGTATAGCAGTAGCACTCCTGCCTGAATGGGGAATCGGCCCTTCAGTCTTCCACATGTGGGGCTTATGCTATCCATAGAAATAGATGTAAAAAGCCCAACATTAGTGACTATAAATGCATCAGTGTAAGCACAAATGGTCCACCAAGTTAGTGGCTGTAATTACTGGCTGCTATTCTGATATCAGACCAATGTTAATAATTTTACATCTACAAGGTGGACTGACGAGGTAGGAGTATCTAATAGAGTGGACAGTGAGTGGACACAGTGTTTAAACACTCCAGACCAGCACTGCTGTGTCTGATCCACTTGTACCAGCACAACACACACTAACACACCACCACCACATCAGTGTTACTGCAGTGCTGAGAATGATCCACCACCCACATAGTACCTGCTCTGTGAGGGTCCATGGGGGTCCTGACCACTGAAGAACAGGGTAAAAGGGGGCTAACAAAGTATCAGAGAAACAGATGGACTACAGTCTGTAACTGTAGAACTACAAAGTGCACCTATATAGTAAGTGGAGCTGATAAAATGGACAATGAGCGTAGAAACAAGGAGGTGGTCAGAATGTTATGCCTGATCAGTGTATAATATTGTGCAAAAGTCATACGCACATTTATTGCAGCTGTAAGTATGTTTTTGCCAGTACAAAACTCCATATATCATCAAAAGAAACATAAATAAACATACATACAGTAAAACATAGCAAGAATTTCTCAAATTTTTCGAAAAAAGGTGTTGAGATGTATGCTAGTTAGAAGGACACTGGATTCAGATATTTCTTTGGTGCCCCCAGCCATCGCACACATGATTTAACCCTCTACTGAATGCACAGCACAGCAATGTTTTAAAAATGTTTGATTTACTTTTCTAGCATAAAATCACCTAAAATCAAAATCAATTAAGAAATAGTACAATAATGTATAATGTGTGCATGGATCCTTTTGGGATATGTTGCCCTCAGGCAACATTGAGAAAGAAATTGCAATACAGTTTATAATATGGAAATATTTGGAATAAAACAAGGAACTACACTTCTTTAAATACCTAAAATGCTAAAAATTAGAACAATTCTATGCTATTTAAAAAAAACACTGTTACCATGATGAAACATTGTGACAATGTTTTGATTTTTTACACACTATAATTAAACATTAAAAATGGCTTTTGTTTTCTAAAAAGAACAAAACTGATTACTGTAGTAAAACATACTGCATGCTGACTTCTGCATGGCAGAACTGACTGGTGTGCCACTAATATTGCATAATACAGAATAAGTCTGACTCCCTGAATAAACAGAAACAATCCAAAAAAAAAAAAAAAATCTGAAAAAAACATAATTTTTAGATGGAAAATAATGTGCAATAAATACATTTTACATTATACATTTTAAATTTTTTTGCTTCTAGGCAACAAACATATTTCAACAATTTCTACAAATTCTTTATATGATAGTGGATATTAAAAATAACTTTACACTCTAACAGATGCGAATCAATTTTTTGTACTGATCAAAAATGATGTTGAAATTGTCCACAACCTGCACTTTGCCAAAAATACAAAAAAGTTGAGATGATCATATGACCAAGCACATGCTTCTTATTGGTTCATTCAAACTCTTCCCTCCAGTATTAAAACTTTCCTTGCCAGAAATGATGTATCATCTCATTGTAAAGTGAGGAAAATGGGTTTTGTTGCCCTGAGGCAACATCATGCAATAGAGGGTTAACATAATGAAGTATTGATTAGCCAAACCAGGTGTTGGATGATAACAACAAATAACACAGGGCTTCCTAGAGGTGAAGTTTGGAAATGATTCAACAAACATATTAAGATAAACAACTATCATTACTTACTGTATTAATGATATTTGTGATTATTCTACTGTTAGTGGGTTTTGTTGCCCTGAGGCAACATTCTGCAAAAGTGGGTTAACTTAAGAAGTACTGATTAGCCAAACTAGGTGTTGGATGATAACTACAGGTAACACACAGCTTCCTCAAGGGGTGGTTTGGAAATAGTTAAACAAATACATTAATCATAAAAAATCACTACTTACTGTATTAATGATAGTTGTAAGTATTCTATCATTCCACTTTTATTGCCCATTTTAAAAAAATATATTTTCTCAGGTGCCAAAACTTTTGCACAGACCTGTAAGCTGACATGTATAAGGAGTCTGTTTGGTGTTTAGTCAGAAAATCCTACATTTACTTGGACTTGGACAAAAAATACTGTGCCTAAACAGGTACAAAAGTACAAATAAATTGAAAAATTAGTTACATATTTAGCTCCATTCTATGAAAACACCAGTCATAACCAACAGCTAATCATTTAATAGAAGAATATTGAGTATAAATGTGCTCCACCTACCTGTCACTCCGGTATAATGTATGCCTGTTTTCCGCTCTCCTTGCACAGATGGCTTGTTTTTTTAATCCCACCCACATTCCGCTGGGATTGGCTGGTGGTTCATGCTCACATTTGGTGGAACAGCCACTCCCAGCTCAGGAGACGGGAAACAAAAAGCCAATCCCTGCGCGGGAGGGTGGGATTATGAGCCCCCGGTGATGTACACATCAGCCTCTGCTGGAAGCAGCAGGAGATGCAGAGATAAGAGAATTAAACAGCAGTAATCCAACACCTGAATTAGGCAGCGGTAATATAACACCTGTGTTACATGGCGCTAGTGAAGCTGTTACGTCGTCTGATGTAACGTGGTTCCCCTGAAACCACAGCACACATGCTGAGTGTTTACACTGACAACGAGCATCTTTTTTCCATTTGCATATACAGTTGTGTGCAAAAGTTTTGGCACCCCTAGCCATATGCACTATTGTGCTGATTTTCTAAGTGAAAGTTAGTGAACACATCCTCCACACTTCTGCACATTTATAATAAACAATTACTGTTTTTGTCTAAATTTAACATATTGGGAAAAGAACAAACCATAAAATATTCCCTGTGCAAAAGTTATGACACATTTTATATTTTATTGCTTTCCAATGTGTTAAAAAAGCAAATAAATAAAAATTTTCAATTTGTAAGAAATTGACACATTTAGGTGTGCTCTCTGTAAAGGATGTGTTAACATATTTTTAATTAGAAAATCAACAAAACATATAACTAGAGGTGCATACAGCTGTAATTTACAATTCCATGCTAACTTGTTTAGATGCTGTCTGGTCACTATGAAAAAATCCAAGCAAAACCTCCAATTTGTTCAGTACAACCATGCAAAATTTGAAAACTGTGCACCAAATCGTTTTTTAGTTATGAATTTTTAAAGCTTAGAGTTCACCAGTATTGCATCTTAAAGATTGAGTTAAAGCTGAAAATGAGTATAAATTCAGCATTAAGAATAATATTTCACTTTATATTGTTGCTTCATGGTAATAAATAAAACCTACAACAGGCTAAATTAATGGAGGATGTACAACCCCATTTCCAAAAAAGTTTGGACGCTGTGCAAAATGTAAATAAAAACAAAATGCAATGATGTACAAATCATTTAAACCCTATATTTTACTGAAAATGCCTCAAAGACAACATATCAAATGTTGAAACTGAAAAATTTTATTGTTTTTTGAAAAATATTTGCCCATTTTGAATTTGATGCCAACAACACATTCCAAAAAGGTTGGCACGGGGGCAACAAAAGGCTGGTAAATTTGTGTAATGCTAAAAAAACACTTGGTGGTTGATTGGCAACAGGTCAGTAACATGATTGGGTATAAAAAACATCCCAGAGAGGCGGAGTCTTTCAGAAATAAAGATGAGGAGGGATTCACCACTCTGTGAAAGACTGCACGATCAAATAGTGCAACAATTCAAGAATAATATTTCTCAACGTAAAATAGCAAAGAACTAACTTTGCTACAGTACAAAATAACATACTTCTGAAAAACACTGTCTGTGAAAACAGTTTGTTGCTGCATCAACAAATGCAAGTTAAAACTTTAAAACGCAAAGAAAAAAACAAATATAAACAGGATCCAGAAACGCTGCCACCTTCTTTGGGCCTAAGCTCATTTAAAATGGACTGAGAGGAAGTGGAAAAGTGTCCTGTGATCCTACGAATCAACATTTGAGATTCTTTTTGGAAATCATGGACACTGTGTCCTCCGGGCTAAAGACCACTCAGCTTGTTATCAGTGCACAGTTCAAAAGCCAGTATTCATGATGGTATAGGGGGGCATTAGTGCACATGGTATGGGATGATGTGCACATCTGTGAAGGCACCATTAATGCTGAATGATATATACATGTTTGGCAACATATGCTGCCATCCAGACGACGTCTTTTTCAGGGAAAGCCTTGATTATTTCAGCAAGACGATGTCAAACCACATTCTGCATGTATTACAACAGCATTGCTCTGTATTAAAAGTGTCTGAGAGCTAAACTGACCTGCCTGCAGTCCAGACCTGTCACCACTGAAAACATTTGCTGCATTATGAAGTGAAAAATACGACAAAGGAGCCCCTGAACTGATGAGAAGCTGAAATCCTGTGTTAGTTAAGAATGGGAAAACATTTCACTTTCTAAACTACAGCAGTGTCTCCTCAGTTCCCAAACGCTTACAGAGTGTTGTTAAAAGAAGAGGTGATGAAACACAGTGGTAAACAGGCCCCCGTCCCAACTTTTTTGGAACATGTTGTCGGCATCAAATTCAAAATGGGCATATATTTTTCAAAAAACAATAAAATTTCTTAGTTTCAACATTTGATCTGTTGTCTTTGTAGGATTTTCCTTTAAAAATATGGTTTACATTATTTGCACATCATTGCATTCTATTTTTATTTACATTCTGCACAGCGTCCCAACTGTTTTGGAAATGGGGGGTATATCAAATAAATTAAGATGGAAAAATAATTTCTATAACATTAAATTGTTTGAAAATGAACCAAATAATATTGTAATGACGGTGTTACTGAAAGATTTGAATGAATATATTTTATAGAGAGGTTCAACGTCACCCCAATTTCTGTGTTTTTGTAGTCCTTTAAATGCTAATTTGAATCATTTTATTTTACGTTAAAGTACAGATACCTTCACCTTTTACAGAAAAAATAAGTCACTTTATTGCCTTTATGGGACATAAATTGAACTCTATTCATCAAAACTAAAAAGCATCTGCATATAAAGGTCCTAAACTGTCTCTGGGTCAGTCCCCCTCTTGTCACTGGGGTGGAACCCTCAAGGGTCCATCTCAGTACCTTTAGTCAGGGAACATAACTGAACCATAATCCACTGAATTGATATGTTCTAAGCTGTACTGACTCCACACACCCCGTCTCGTCTCCAGGCTTTTATTTTACTGTTCTGTTTAAAACATTCGGTTATGAAAAGGTACAAATACGAACTTTTCACCTGGAAAAACTTATTTAAGGTTCACGACTGGACCTTAAAACCACTGTTGTACTTTTGAGGGAACATTACCTTGTTTGTTCCTTGACGAACGAGAAATGTATCTGCCCAGAACCTTTATTTCTAACAGTCTAGGCCCCATGTTTGCTCTCATGCGCACAGCATGAATCCTCCTCGGCTTCATGCAGTTCTTCATCTGGCCAGCAGATGGCGACAAAACCAAATCTTTCGCCCAGCATATTAGCAGTGCTGTAGGAAGCTGCCAGACCACGTTTTTCTGCTTAAAGGCCGTGTGGGAGAGTAGAACAACACTGTGCCAGACACTAGATGAGAGCTCGTGATTGATTGGAAAGGTATTTTGTTTATGAGGTCTGCCTACGCTGAAGGACAAGCATGTTTTTGTTTGAGAGCTTGTTGAGACTGATCAATGTGATTGATTGCTGATTATGCTGACTCGGTGCCAGCGGATTTGTGTGCGGGTTGTTTGATCAGGACATCAAAATCTTCAACTGGAGAAGCTCTAAAAGCGAGAGAGAAATCCAATATTAAGTATAACTGACTTCTAAACCACCATCACTTGCTTCCCCATTATCCCCTACAGCTGTCGTCCAAGTAGCAAAGCCTGTCCAAGAGAGTATTTTGCTCTCCAACTCTTTTAACCACAAGTAATTCAGAAACTAGCTGCGTTCCCATGCGAGCTGCACGCAAGGCAGCGCGGCCCAAGCCAGACCCCAGCTTCTATAACCAAAATACATTCTTTATCTGATAACTGTGGAGCCTTGTTTCCTTCCATTTTAAAACCCTGTGATTTTTTTTTTCTTCGAGGCCTACTGCTTTCCGTGGTGTATTTTCCAGCGAAGGCGCCAATGGTTCCTACTTTAGCCGTGAATGCAGTGGTCTCTGTTTTTAAACAGCATTTAAAATGGCATGGCAAAGTGTGGAGATGCTGTAACAATGGTGCTGATGGGATCCAGCTGGGTTTGGCCTTAGCTTTTATATTGGTGTTGTTACTGCGCTACTGTTGAGTAGCTTAAACTGTGAGTAACTGCTAAATAAAACCGCTCATTGTCTATTAATTAAATGCGCGGCCCAAGTGAGAATGAGGGTGGATACCAGAAATAGCAGCAAAGCTCTGGCCAAGTGGTCTCCAACCCCTGCTAGTGGAGACCCTTCACACTTCAGAAGTGCTTGATTAGCTGGATTAGCTGGTCAGAATGTTTAAATCAAACTATTTGTTTTAGATTCTAACATATTGATATACTGTGAAAGCGTGTGATGAATATTTATTGAAGAGTTTACATAAAAAGCGCTAATTTGTACAGTTTTATACTAGCTAGTTAGCTGGTGTTAGGTCAAATAGCTCGCTAGCCCTACTTTTACCCACAAAATGGTGCTGAATTTAAAACAAGAAACCAAACACAGTCAAATATTTCCCATATCAGCGGTACAATGCAACTAGTGAAGCATGCTATGCTACTGTTATTTCTACCTGATAGCCCCTGAGAGTTTATGATGACCATTCGTCACTAAAATTCCAACATTTTCAAATCTTAATATCCGTGTTTGGGCAGTGCCATCCCAACAATGCTGTTGTCCTGTGTTCTGTCCAGGGTCACTGACCGCTGTTCTACTCAACTGGCTGCTGAGTGTGTGTGACGGATCAGGAGGGGTCAGTGGAGGCTATGGGAAAGTGTGAGAAGGGGAGAATAGGCCCACGGCTTCGTCGCCAAACCCACATCCAGAAAAAGCTGGCAACTGTGATAGAAACGAGACGAGATGGCCAAGAACTGACGGGAAGGGAGTTAGAGGGTGAGTTAATGACTGAGAAGGAGAGAGAGAGAGAGAGAGAGGAACGCTGCATCTTAATTCAGGGACTGTTCACTACATTCTTACACTGTTTATTATATTAATATACGACACACTATGCGCTGTATTTTTACACTATGCACTACATTTGTGCACTGTATTCTTCAACTGTTCCTTACATACGTTATTAGCTGTATTTTTACACTATACATTATAGTATATTCTTACATCCTGCACTATATCATTATTACACAATGTACTATATTCTTACACTAACATGATATTCTATTGTGTATTACTATACACTATATTCTGTATTCTTACACTGTACACCATTCAGTATATTCAGTATATTCTTACACTATACATTTCTCTCTATACACTATGTACTATATTCTCATACTATACATTATGTACTGTATTTTTACACTATGCATTATGTTCTTGCACTATACAATAAGTACTACATCCTTAAACTACACACTATGCGCTACACTCTTACACTATACGCTATGTACTATATTCTTTTACTATACACTTCGTACTATATTCTTACACTGTACACCATGTACTGTATTCTTTTACTATACACTGTGTACTATATTATTTTACTATACACTGTGTACTATATTCTGACACTACACACTGTGTACTATATTCTGTGTACTATATTCTTATACTATACACTGTGCTATACTTTTATACACCATTTACTGTATTCATATACTATACAATATGTGCTGTATTCTTACACAAATTCTTTCATGTAAAACAGAAGACTACATCAGCTGCAGATCACTGTTAAACCTCTTTAAATGTCCCCAGTGTACAGTAGGTTTTTTAAAACTGCACATTTACTAGACGTGGCGTCTGGCAGGGGTGGGAGCATGTTAAGTCACAGTGCATGCTGGCAACTGTAGTGCAGCTCAGGGTGAAACGGGATAGTATTAATAGAAAATTAAAATCATTTTGCGGGCTGAGTAGGATCGCGCCACGGGCCCGACTTGGCCCGCGGGCCTTGTGCTTGACACATGGGCACTACAGGCTAGCAGCAAAATGGGTTCTTCTATCATTGCAAGCTTGACATTGTAACAATAGCAGAACCCTTTTTTCAAAAACATTCTGTATAGGTCCATATACAGCACCTTCTCCAACTTTACTTAAGAACCATTTTTTAAAAGTGTAGTTCTTTGGAGGTTAAGATTGTCAGCATATACTGGGGCTGTTAACAGAAAGTAAGCTTATGCTTTAGCTCTGTTTATAGATGTCATATTCTCTCAATCATTGAACTTAAAGTGTAATTTAAAGGTGAAGGTGAAGTAGAAAGTAGTATGGTGTCCGATACGTATGTTCAAGACATTCTCTACCCCGTTCTTCTGTCTCTCGGCCTGGGTAAAGTCTGAATTAAAACCAGAATATCTCCCTTATTCCACAACTAAATCTTGATCTTGATCTTTGGCTTGATCTCAGGATAAATGAGTACATTTGTGGAGAATTTAGTGGCCTTTGAATGATGCATTTGTTCTATACAACTCAAAAACAGTTCATTATAAAGTTTTGCTTCGTCAAACCCGTTGAGATGCAACAAATACTACAGTTTCTGTCAGTTGTGTACAGTGCACTGATATACAGTCATGTTGCTTATGTTAATATTCACAGCTCACTGCATGCTAAGATTGGGAATTTTGGAGCTGTAACACAACACAGGCATGAGTTATTTTAATGTTTTGAGAGGTTATGCTAAAGGAAATGAGGTGAAGGAAAGGGGCCCATGCGTGTAATTTTCAGGGGGCTCAGAATTCCTACTGCTGCTTCTGTATGTGTGTATGCATATGTAGGATCCTCTATTTATGTGTTGCCTTTCATATTTCAGCTCATTTATACACACACGCACACCTGCTTCTCCTCTGTTGGGTTTCTGTTACTATGATTGGGTCCAACAAGTTAATCTAATTCACATTTCATCTGGCACTTGAAGCAAGTAGCCTCTATAAACACACACATGCACACTCACACACTTTGACATGTTATATATGCAGTAATCTGAGCAAACACACAACTACTGTAAACATGGCTCTGAGGTTACTGGTTGATTGTGGTCTTCCTTGCCTTTCCCTTGTGCAGCCACACAGCCTCCATCCCCCAGTGTAGGAAGAGTTGGTGCTAATCAACCTGAGACTGGCCACCGAACATGCAGACCTTCCAGGCCAAAGTGCTGTGATCAGCGTTTACCCTCATCTAATGCTCCACAAGGGGGAAATTTCATTTAACCCCATCCGTGTAGTGAAACACCACATACACACTAGTGAACACACACACACTAGGGGGCAGTGAGCACACTTGCCCGGAGCAGTGGGCAGCCCTATCAGCAGCGCCTGGGAAGGAGTTGGGGGTTGGGTGCCTTGCTCAAGGGCACTTCAGTCACGTACTGTCGGCTCAGGGGAGCTGATCAAACCGGCGACCTTCCGGTCTGGTTCCCTAACCTTCAGCCCACGACTGCCGTTGGTGTGTTTAACAAGGCAGTGAGCTGAAGTCTGCAGTGTTTTAGCCCGAGAGAACTCGAGCCTGACACATGTGCTCTAACCTGTATAGCTGCTTTTAAAGAAACAGAATTTGAGACTTTATTCCCATTCATTCCACTTCGGGTATTGCCCTGGTGCAGGGGTCTTCCAGCACGACCTGGTGAATGGCATCCTGAGAATTCTACCCTTTCTCTCTAGGACCACCGAAGTCCATGTTTAGTCCCTTATCACCTTAAGATCTGACTGCTGCAACTGTCTCTTGTTCGGGCTTCCTATGTGAGCCATCAGGCCCTTGCAACTGATCCAGAATGTGGGCAACATGATTTGTCTTCAATCTTCCTAAGGTTACCCCATCATCCCACTACTGTGTACCATTCACCGGCTACCTGTAGTTGAAAAACCTTATGCTTGCCTACAAACCAGCCCCTCTGTACCTGATGGCAATCGCCAAAAACCTGTTCACACCAAACCACTCTGAACGACTCTGTTTACATTGAGAATTAAATGATGTACAGATTTTGAAAAATTGATGGAATAAATAGGGTTGGTTTAGCTGGAGCACAGCAGATTCGTCGATTGCAATCTTCTCTCTCTCTCTCTCTCTCTCCTGTCTGTCCGATGTCCTGTGTCCTCCAGTGGGAGGGTCCACCCAGGATCTGTGTTGATGTGTAAGCAGGACACATTTCAAGGGCAGGCATAGAGAGAATGACCACTCAGTCTAGGCTTGGTGTAAAGTGGGGCTGGTGTAAAGACGTGACCCAGAAAAGCACATTTAAAAGCACAAAACAGCAGATAAAAGTCAGGGCAGCGTAAAGAAAAGACCTCGTAAAGCCCATGTACAGCGTCCAGTGATAAACACTGTCCATGTGGTTCTGTATTCCACAACAGCCTCATCAGAACACATACTTTAATGCAGTGGTCCACACAGTTGGTTCACTGCATCAGCCCTGTGCACTGAGCAAAGGAGTCTTAGTCATTAACTGATATTATCTTTAATAGCTTATAATTTATCATTTTATCTAACAGAGTATACGAAAGAGCCCTAAAGACTCCAACTTCCTCCACAGCTTCTTTACTCAGGACACTTCTGACTTCTCTCTGCACTTTATTTTACTATGCATTGTACAAAACCACAGTATTCCCTGTACGCACCGTGTAAAGGTCTGCGCGGGACTGTTTTTTCATTCCCACAAGATTTCATCCCACTCCCACGGACAATCGGAATCCTTTGTCCTGCTCCCACCCGCAACCGAAACGTTTCGTCCCTCACCCGTCCGCACAGCTCCGTCAAGGTGAACTGACATCCAATATCTGACACAGTCTATTCACAAATACATTATTCTCACGGTAGTCATGGTCATCAGGCTCACTGTGATGAACTTCACCAAACGCCATTTATTCCCAGTAAACACAAAACAGGAATAAAACAGAGCTGTTATTTTGGTGTTTTGCTGGCCGTCTCTGAGCTACAAGAATTTACTCGTTGTTCATGTGATCGGCTGCTTTGCCACCCTTTAGAATGACTTCGTTCATTTTACTTTTACTGTTTTCGTTTTATATTGTTTATATATATGATTTAGTGATTGTTCTACTTTATTTATGCTGTTCATTAATTTGCAGGATTTCGCTTTATGCTTGCTTCGTTCTGCTCCCGCCCACAGTGGGCTGGTTTCCTGCCCGCTCCCGCACACAACATTGGAAATTAGCCATGATATACTGTGATGGGTCCCACGGGAGTGCAGACCTCTAGTACTGTGCCTTAATCCTTCCGAATGAGGGCCTTTTCTCACTTTTGCATTTTTTGTTGATTTTCTGAGTGAATGCGAGTTAAAACATTCTCTGCAGAGAACCCACTTAAATTTTTTCTGCTACTTTTAGCGCACAAATTCTATTTATTTGCTGACTTTAACATATTGAAAAAAAAAACATTAAATATATAAATGTGCCATAATGTTTGCACAGGCCACATTTTATGTTAAATTCAGTAAATAAACAGTATTTGTGTATTAAAATGTGCAAGTGTGTTCTCTGTGTTAACTTATTTTCACTTGGAAAATCAACAACAACACGTAATTCAATCAAGAGTGCCCCAACTTTTGTGTAAAACTATATATCAATGTATATACATATATATATATTCACTACTCTAACTATTATAAGGCTACTGTAACTGACTAGACTAACTAAGCAAATATTTTATAGCTAAAACAAAAGCTTCAGTCTCAAGGCTCTCAGTGACACTGTATGGAAAAGTGCATTAGCCTGCTATGGCAAGTCTAGTTAAGTTATGGTTTCCATAATTTAACTAATTGTACAAAAATGTAATTTAAAAAATATATTAATAATATTAATAAATATGCCCTCTGATGGACTGGTGACCTGTCCAGGCCTTTTCCTGCCTTCCATCCAATAACCACTGGGATAGGCTCCAGCTCCCCCTGCGACCCAGAAGGATAAGTGGCTTAGAAAACTTGTGTGTATTAATAAATATTTATTTTGATCAGATTCCTTGTGCACATATTTCCATTAATGCTTTAAGCTTTGCTTTAACCCACTGCATCAAGTAAGCTCCAGCATTCTAAGCAGGCCATTCATTTCGGTTTGTACGGATTGAAGATCATGTCCTGAGGCATTGTGAATGCACAGGTTGACCTCTGACCTCTTGTGGCGATGTGTTTTGGTGGCTACAAAGTCATGTAGTGGCCATTAGCTTGTCCTGTGTGACCGCACGCCACTATCATTCGGATCAGAAAAAAAAACAGCCAGTTACAACATACAGGAATGGTCAGGAATGGTCAGCATTGGTTGACAAAGCCGCTCCTGGCTGGATATTTTTGGGTGGTGGTCCATTGTCAACCTAGCAGTGACAGTGCTGAGAATGGACCACCAAAGAATATCTGGACAACCGTTTAGGGTGTTGGGGCAGTATTCAGACATCTGAAGCACTACTGAAGCAGGATGGACTGTAAAAACTACACACACTGCAGATTCATACTGGATTAAAATCGCTCCACAATTATTACTGTCAGACTGTAAAACTACACACTGCAGATTCATACTGGATTAAAATCGCTCCACAATTATTACTGTCAGACTGTAAAACTACACACTGCAGATTCATACTGGATTAAAATCACTCCACAATTATTACCGTCAGACTGTAAAACTACACACTGCAGATTCACACTGGATTAAAATCACTCCACAATTATTACCGTCAGACTGTAAAACTACACACACTGCAGATTCACACTGGATTAAAATCACTCCACAATTATTACTGTCAGACTGTAAAACTACACACTGCAGATTCATACTGGATTAAAATCGCTCCACAATTATTACTGTCAGACTGTAAAACTACACACTGCAGATTCATACTGGATTAAAATCGACTGACTGATTTGATGGCTGATCTTGTTACTAATCAGTTAAATTATAGTAACTATGGGTAAAGCTAATCTAGTTGAGATTAGGACAGATTAGCTATGATGATGATGAAGATGATGATGACACACAGGACGAAGAGTGGCCGTCGTGTGTTTGGACGCTTGGTCCTGGTAATGTAGGCCACAGAAAACAGAAGAAACAAGGACAGCCATGTGTTTCTGTGATCTCTCTCTCTCTTTCTCTCTCTCTCTCTCTCTCTCTCTCATTTTCCTTCATAATGGAGCTGTGAAGGCTGACCAGACAGGGCCTGGGGTAACGCTCAGCGATTGGTCCATGGCTAGAAGGAAAGGTAAACATGATGAGCGATGGAGGGAAAGCCACTCATAATATTTTGATAGAGCTTCTGGACGTTCACACTCCACTGAACACGTTTCTCCGCTGTGTCCTGAGGACCCCGAGCGGCAGGGCTGTGTGTGTGTGTGTAAATCTGACGTACCACACTTTGATCTTTTATACACATAAGCAGCGCACTATCCTCTCCAAAGTCACATCAGATTAGCACAAGCTAATGTTACCACTGCTTGTGGATCCTACGGGAGAATGGGAATATCTGGAGATGTTGAATAATATTGTGGGATTTTGAAACATTACACATTAATTTATGGGGTGAATTCAGCAAAAATGGGGTAAATAGTTCCTCTTGACAGCTGTATTCATGTCTCTTCTGTGTTTTGGTAGGTTGCCATAAGCCTTCCTACTGTAAATATGTTAAATTTGTATTGAACAAAGCTTTTCCATTGATTTCATAACAGACCACAGTGGCTTTAAAGGTGTCCTACTTCATCTAATGTGTAGCTATAATGTACTGTTTTTCATTGACCAACGAATCAATACATGGAATAGAACAGAAGAACCACTGAGTAGAATTAAGCACCAACAGTAGAAACTCTATAAAAGCATGAGGAAGAACCTCTAAGAGGAACCAAGACCTGAAAGAAGAGCATGAGGAAGAACCACTGAGAAGAACCAAGACTCAAAAGGAAAAACTCCCAAAGTGTGTGAAGAAGAACTACTGAGAGGAACCAACACTCAAAAGGAGAAACCCTCTAATAGCATGAGTAGGAACCACTAAGAGGAACCAAGACTCAAAAGGAAACTCTCTAAGAGCATGAGGAAGAACCACTTAGAGGAACCAAGATTCAAAAGGAGGAACTCCCTAAGAGCATGTGGAAGAACCACTATGAGGAACCAAGATGCATAAGGAGAAATTCTCTAAGAGCATGAGGAAGAACCACGAAGAGGACCTGAGACTCAAAAGGAGAACCTCCATAAGAACATGAGGAAGAACCATTGAGAAGAACTGAGACTCAAAAGGAGAACCTCCCAAAGGGCATGTGGAGGAACCAAGATTCAATAGGAACTCCCTAAGAGCATGAGGAAGAACCATTTACAGGAATCAAGACTCAAAAGGAGGAACTCTTGTAGAGCATGAGGAAAAACCACTGAGAGGAACCAAGACTCAAAAGGAGAACCTCCATAAGAGCATGAGAACCACTTAGAGGAACCAAGATGCAAAAGGAGAACCTCCTGAAGAGCATGAGGAGGATCCACTGAGAGTAACCAAGATTTAAGAGGAAAAGCTCCCTAAGAGCATGAAGAAGAACCACTGAGAGGAACCAATATTTAAGAGGAAAAGCTCCCTAAGAGCATGAGGAAGAACCATAGAGAGGAACCAAGGCTCAAAAGGAGGAACTCCCTGAGAGCAGGAAGAAAAAACACTGAAAGGAACCAACCCTAAAAAAACTTGCTAAAAGCATGAGGAAGAACCACTGAGAGGAACCAGAATTTTGTAAGTGTGGTGTTTTTATGAGCAAACCAATCATCTTTTAAGAAATACAACAATGTTCCTTCGGTTCTATCTCTCCTCATGATAAATCCTCATTTATATAAAAAAGTATTCTCATTTTTTGGCTCGAAGAATCAAACAGACCCTTTTCACAAGAAACGGAGGTGTGTAAATGCTGGGTAAAGCAAGTTCCACTATTTCCTTACGGACAGTTATTAACCTCAGAAATACAGGCATTCGTATCACTTCAGCCACCACAGAAAGGTGAGTCACTTTATCTGTCATAGTTGCCAAGATTGAAATTCGAGAATGTGTCCAGAACGGTTGGAGAAACTAAATAAAGGGCATAAATGCTTCACGGAAAAACTCAGAGAAGCTTCACAGCTAGCAGAGAACATTAACATCAGCTAACATCTACAGAGCGATTAGTCAACAGAGGTGAAAATAACTATAAAACACGAGATTAGCCATGTTAGCTGGAGATGTTGAAACAGCTTGCTAACAATTAACTAGCTAGCAAAAAGCTAAAGACGCACACTTTCCAGCAGGGGGCGCGCCATGTTGTCAGGGTCCGTAGCGCCACTGTAGAGTGCTCCTTGCCGAGCACTCGCTCTCTGTCAGATACACTATTAGAAATAAAGGTTCTGTGCAGGTACGTTTTTTATTCATCAAGGTACAAACAGTGTAAATGTTCCCTCAAAGGTTCAACAGTGGATTTAAGGTCTGATTGTGAACCTTAAATAAGTTTTTCCAGGTGAAAAGTTCGTATTTGTATCTTTTCATAACCGAATGTTTTTAAACAGAACAGTAAAATAAAAGCCTGGAGACGAGACGGGGTGTGTGGAGTCAGTACAGCTTAGAACATATCATTTCAGTGGATTATGGTTCAGTTATGTTCCCTGACTAAAGGTACTGAGATGGACCCTTGAGGGTTCCACCCCAGTGACAGGAGGGGCACTGACCCAGTGACAGTTTAGTACCTTTATTTCTGAGAGTGTTCTGATGGCTTTTGAGAGAGAAAATGAAAACTGTTCCTCTGAAAGCGGCTGTAGCAGCAACTTTAAAGCACATTAACATTACTTAGCAGCGCTGAGACGCTGACATACAGGTCCTTCCTCCGTATAACAAAGTTTATTCTTTTATTAACTGCACAAACTCATTTTCCTCTGCTCATGGTCGGCAGACAAACCACTGAAACTGAGATGAGGCTGTTTTTGCTTCAAACTTGAACACTTGAGTGAGCTGTACACGCTCTTCTCGTCATCGTTGTTGTTGTTGTTGCTTTAGCTGAAGCAGCGTTAACCTGCAATGACTATGTCCAGCAGAAAAAATGCAGAAATGTGAAAAGGGCCTATAATGGCCACGCCCACAACGATGAAGCCAGGCCTATGAAAGTATGCAGTTTGCCTATGGTGGAGTACAAGCTTCCATTACTAGCAACATTAGTCTTGTAGCTCCAGCACAAAACTAAAAAAGCTTCACACAACTAGTATGTCTTGACTGGTTGACCACATTTGTGGTGAAGGATAAATTGTGGGAATTTGACTGTTGACCAGGCAATCGTTTAAAAAACTCTGTAATACTGAGCCTTTAGGATTTCCCTCCACTGCTATAAATCAATCTCGTTGCTTTGCTGATCAACTGGTGAGGTTTTAATTTCTGCCATGCTTCTGTCTCTGCGGACGCTTCTGCCAGCACACATAAGCATCATGAGTGTGTGGTCGGTCCACGGAGACCAAGGTGAACTTTAGAGCACAGGAAGAACCTTCCAATGTCCTACAGTGACACAAATGATCCATGAAGGGCAACATGCACAAACAACAAACTACTACACTGAAAATAGGTTTTTGTTGAGCCAGAGCTCCTGAAACCTGGCCCTGCTTGTCAGAGTTTATTCCTAGAAATTCCAGATATTCAGTTCAGTTTATTTGTACAGCATCTTCTGCAACACATTGTCCCAAAGCAGCTTTCCCGGAAATGCTGCTAACGAGCGTCACCAAGAGAGACTTAAAAGGAACAACACTCTAAGAACCTGAGGAAAAACAAGTAAGAGAAACCAAGACTTAAAAGGAGAAGCTCCCTAAGAGGATCAGGAAAAACCATTGAAAGGAACCAAACACAAAAGAAGATACTCTGTACTACTGTGGGGAACCAAAGTTCAAAACTCCCTGAAATCAAAGGAAGAACCACTAAGAGGAATGAAGTCTCAAAAGAAGAAACCCTTTAAGGGCATGAGGAAGAACCACTGAGAAAAACCAAGACTCAAAAGCAGAAACTCTTTAAAAGCAAAAAGAAGATCCACTAACAGGAACCAAGTCTCAAAAGAAGAAACTTCCTAATAGTATAAGGAAAAGGTGAAACTCCCTAAAGGCAAGAGGAAGAACCAAGACTCAAAAGGAGAATCTTTCTAAGAGTATGAGGAGAAACAACTCAGGGGAGCCAAGAATCAAAAGGAAAACCTAAGGACAAACTCCCTGAGAGCATGACGAAGAAAGATTGAGAAGGCCCAAGGCTCAAAAGGAGAATTTCTCCAAGAACATGAGAAATAACCACTAAGAGGAACCAAGAATCAATAGGAGAAACTCTGAACTACTGTAAGGAACCAAAACTCAAAAGTGAAAACTCCCTGAAAGCATGAGGAAGAACACTAAGAGGAACCAAGTCTCAAAAAAGAAGCTTCATAAGAGCATGAGGAAGAAAGACTGAGAAGAACCAAGACTCAAAAGGAAAAACTCTTTAAAAGCACAAAGAAGATCCACTAACAGGAACCAAGTCTCAAAAGAAAAGACTACCTAAGGGCATGAGGAACAGGTGAAACTCCTCAAGAGCATGTGGAAGAACTACAGAGAAGAACCAAGACTCAAAAGGAGAATCTCTCTAAAGATCCACAGAGAAGAACCAAGACTCAAAAGGAGAAACTCCATAAGAGGATCGGATGAACCAATTAGAAAAACCAAGACTCAAAAGCAGAAACTTCCTAAGAAAATGAGCAACAGGTTAAACTCCTTAAGAGCATGAAGAAGACCCACAGAGAAGAATCAAGACTCAAAAAACGGAACTCCCTAAAAGAATGAAGAACTACTAAGAGGAACAAAGACTCAAAAGGAGAAACTCTGTACTACTGTTGGTACCAAAACTCAAAAGTAAAAACTCCCTGAAGGCATGAGGAGAACCATAGAGAAGAACCAAGACTCAAAAGGAGAATCTCTCTAGCAGCATGAGAAGGAACCACTGAGAGGAACCAAGTCTCAAAAGGAGAAACTTCCTAAGACAATGAGGAAGAACCACTGAGAGGAGCCAAGGCTCAAAAGGAGAAGCTCCCCAAGAGGATGACGGTCATCTCTGCCACTTGTACCCTGTTCCAGCTGGTGGATCTGAATCTTAGCAGAAGCTGCTGCCCTTCAAACGTCATACCTTTATGGACCTTTATGGACCGAAAGGTTTACATTCATTCATCTAGTTTCAGAGATAGAAAAGGTTCAGGAGCTGTAGCTTCCTCCACAGAGCTGTTACAGCAGGACGAGGAGACAGAGAGAACATGAGGAGGAGAAGTGATGGGAAAGGGGGGGAGAGAGAGAGAGAGAGAGAGAGAGAGAGAGAGAGAGAGAGAGAGAGAGAGACTCTCCACTGAGTTGAGAAGATTAGGAGTGACAGCTAAGTGTTTTTAAGACTGGCACAGAGAGCCAATTATAGGCAAAACATCCAGTCAGCCCACACACACACACCCACACACACACACACACACACACACACATTCAAGCACAATGCACTTGAGCTTCTTCTTTTCACTCCCCAGGGTGTTATCTCTAGTGCACCTAATGTGGAGACTCTCTCTCTCTCTCTCTCTCTCTCTCTCTCATTTTTACTAGCACTGCCACAAATACATGCAATTTGCTCTTCCTAAATTTAGAACGGCTTGTTGCTGGTCCTGCATTGATTTTGACTGGCTGTAAATAATTTCCTAATACCTCAAAATTAGATCCAGGGACGCGGCCTCCGTCCAGGCCTGCAGCTGATCAAGTTGTGTTTGTATGAGTCTATGCACATATGTAAGTTCAAGTTCTTCACATTTCAGAGACATTTGTAAGGGGATAAGATACAAGATAATCCACTTCCATAAAGAAGGAGAAAATTGAGGGAAAATAAGTGAAAAAAACAGGAGTTTCCAAAACAGGAGTTTAAAAATGATTAAAAGCTACAGAGAAAATGGGGCTTCTAACAACCACCTGGAAGACCTCGCAGACACCAAAACTGCCCCCATCAGATAAACAGCACTTAAAGCTTTCATCTTTGAGAGAGAGGAGAAAATCAAGCTGCTTCAGATCTGAAAACATCCACAGGTGTTTCTGTCCATCCTTCCACTGTGAGAAGACGACTCAGCGCTGTGGGTCTGAAAGGATGTGTAGCTGATCAAGAAGAACCTCACTGAGAAAAGGAGACGGACACATCAAACAAAGAAGCCGAACGATGGACTGACCACCCCAGAGTCCAGACCTCAACACCACTGAATGTGTTTGATTACTTCAGAAAATGATCAACCAGCTTCTAAGACTGAACTTTGGAGGTGTGTCTGCAGATTCTTTGATGAATTGAAAGTTATTTCCTGAAAAGAACGGAAGCTGGAATAAAGTTAAGGAGTGGACTCACTAAATATTAAAATATCTGCTTCTTTCCCTGATGCTGAAAAATGTAATAACTTGTACTTACTGGCTGTTTATGCATTAAAACCTCTACACATCCATGCAAGCATCCATACAATTTGAAGAAACATGCACAGAAGAACTGCTTCTCTCTTTGGGGCAGTGAGTCACTGATGTTTCCAAACAATTTTACTAGAAACCTCAAACGGAGGGAAGGATTCTGGGAAAATGGAGGAGGCATGTCACAATGAATCTTGTTAAAATGTCAAACGCTCACTCCAGTGCCCTCTGTTTGAACACACACAGGGTTTGCAGTGAGGCCAGTTAAGTGTGTGTATAGAAGCCCTTCATTATAAATCTATACCACTTTTTTGGGCATGAGTGATTCCTTTGGTTTCACTGGCCCAAACACAGTAACTGTCCACAGATCTGTGGCCAGTGTTAGTGTCTTTAATATCAATGCGAACCACAGGCACATGCACTGCATGTCCTTAGAGCAAACCTGCTTAGTGTGCATTAGCATGGTGGGAAGCTTCTATTTTTATGTGGAGGATATTTTCAGGGTGCAGGTGCAGGTTGGAAACCCGACAGAGAAAAACAAGTGAATCAGAGGGAGGAAGAGGGCTGGAGTGGGAAGAGGATGATGGGATGATGAGAGTGCAGTACAATGAGAAGATGAAGGGGAAAGGGGACAAGATGACAAGAGAATGAGGGCATGAGAAAGCAACTGGACAAGAAGATGGCAGGATGAGGAGATAATGGAATGAGTGGATGAGGGGTAAAAGACTGAGGGGAAGAGAGGACAACAGGACAAGAAGGCAAGGAATGAGAGGACAAGGAGAAGAGTGGACAATGGAACAAGAGGACAAGATGATGGGGGAATGATGGCAGAAGAGGACAAAAAACAATAAGATCAAGGAGTTAAGATGATAAGATGAGCAGAAGATGAGGTGACAGACAAGAGGATGAGGGGACAAGAAAATAATGGGACGAGAAGACAGATTGACAAAGGAAGAGTGGATGGCATGACAGGACAAAGGGGGTGATGGGATAAGAGGATGAGGGAATGAGACAGCAGGAAAAGATGATGGCTGGAAGAGAAGATAATGGGATGAGAAATGGGGTAAAAGACTGTGTAGAAGAGAGGACAATGGGACAAGAAGACAAGGAATGAGAGGACAAGGAGAAGAATGGACAATGGAACAGGAGGACAAGATGATCGGGGAAAGATGGCAGGAGAGGACAAGAAGGCAATAGGATCAAGGAGTTAAGGTGACGAGATGATCAGAGAACAAGATGATGGACAAGAGGATGAGGGGACAAGAAAAAGATGGGATGAGAAGACAAATTGACAAAGGGAAGAGTGGATTGGATTAGAGGACAAAGGAGCGGCAAGAGGATGAGGGAATGAGACTAGAGGTGGTGATAAGACAATGGGACGAGAGGATGGCAGGAAAAGTGGATGTGGAAACTAAAACAAGAAGGTGATATGAGAAGATGGCAATGGAACGAGAGAATGAGAGGACGTTGGAGCGAAAGGATGATGGGAAATGGTGGGAAGAGTGGATGATGGTATTAGATGATCAGAGGATGAGTTGACAGACAAGAGGATGAGGAGACAAGGAAATGATGGGATGAAAAGACAAACTGACAAAGGGAAGAGTGGATGGGATGAGAGGACAAAGGGGCAAAGGGACAAGGGGTAGAGGAAATGAGGCAGCAGAAGGACAAGAGGATGGCAGGATGAGAAGATAACAGGATGGAAGAATGAGAGATAAAAGACTGAATTTAAGAGAGGACAATGGGACAAGAAGACGGAACGAGAGGACAAGGAGAAGAGTGGACAAGATGATGGGGGAATGATGGCAGAAAAGGAGAAGAAAACAATAGGATCAAGGAGTTAAAACGATGAGATGATCAGAGGATGAGATGACAGACAAGAGGATGAGGGGACAAGGAAAGGATGGGACAAGAAGACAAACTGACAAAGGGAAGAGTGGATTGCATGAGAGGTCAAAGGGGTGATGGGACAAGAGGATGGCGATGCCAAGAAAGGATGATGGGAAATGATGGGAAGATTGGATGATGGTACGAGTGGACAAGGGGATTGGTGGACAACAGAACCAGTGGACACTGGAACAAGGGGACAAGAGGATACGACGAAAGCAACAAGAGAGTGAGTGAGAGAATGAGAAGAAGAAGGGTGAAGGGATGAGAGGATGACAAGATGATGAGACAAGAATTTGGCAGGATGAAAAAACGAGAAAGAAGACAAAGCAATGAATCCAAGGCGATGATGGGACAAAGGAATGTTTAAAATGAGTCTCTCTTTGGCTGAAAAGAACAACAAAGAATCACAAACTAAAATGTCACAAATGTGAAAAGAAGTTCAGAAAAACTTATGACGTCAAAAATGGGGTTTATTAGGGCAGGTATGACGTCCCGAAACCTGACAGGCACAAAGACACAAATCGGACGGAGTGAAGACAGGAGCCAGCGAGGACGACGAAATAACTGAGAGTCTTTTTTTGAGACTGTTTTCTTCTCTCGCTCTTCTCAGGTCTGAGACAAACATCCTCCGCTACACTCATTCTTTCTGATTTCCTATTCCCTCGCTCCTCTCCGAGCAAACAGGCTGAGTCAGGATCTTCCCCCGGCGTCACCCTGATGAAGGCTGACGTGAGGATGAGAAGAGGATCTAAATATTTGCCTGTGATTCACTCCATCTTCGTCTTGACCTTTTCCTGATGTCGCCAAGGTTTTCTGTCTCTCCTCTATGTTTGAAGCAATGATTTGGCCCAAAATCAAATGCACATCACCTTACTTCAAATGTGGTTTAAAACCCTTTGCATGATTAAAGGGTTCTTTACATGGTGAAATGGTTCTTCAGATTTACGGAGAATGTGTTGTTGGTGGTTCTATATAGAAGTTATCTTTAAATGGTTCTATACAGGTCCAAAAATGGTTCTTCTATTGTTAGAAACTTGACATCGTAACAATAAAAGAATGCTTTGTGGTTCTATATGGAATTCTTTTCAAGAACTATCTACAGCACATTCTCCTTCAATCTGAAGAACCATTTCACAATGCAAAGAACCATTTAATCATGCAGAGGATTCTTTGAGTGTTCATGGTTCTGTATAGGACCATATTGTTTACTAAAGAACACTTGAAGAACCATCTTTTTTTAAGTTTGTAGTTTTTAGTTATTTGCAGAAATATATTTGGTAAATACATTTGGAATATATATTTTTCCATAGCACTGGGTAAACCGGAGACGGTCACGAGTCGCTTCATGCGAGTCTGAGTCGAGTCTTGGGTCTTTAGTAGAGAATTATAGTTTAGTCTCTTGAACCACTAAAACCCGTCAGGATCGACAGGTTCACCTGTCCACCACTGCTAGTTTGTAGGTTGTATAGCAAGTATGCTAACTAGCTAGTTAGCTAGCATAATAGCTAATCCGACTGAAGTTTTAGTACGTTTATACGGAATCTGTAAGGAACCTGTTTTAAAGAGCCTTCAGGTAGATAAGCTAACAACTTTAACTATATTAGCTAACACACTTGCTAGCCAAACTACATGCTAGCCAAGCCAACTCCGTTGTTTTTCCTCTTTCACTATATTTAGAGCTTCACTCTGTCCACCAGATTGTTATTTGAAGCCGTATAGAACATCTTATTTATACTTTATTCATCCAGGTAAAATATTATAATATACAGTACCTTGGCTAACATTCACCACTGGTTTAAAAACTGCTTTACAGATAAATTTGCTTTGCCTTTTCCTTCGTCCATCTCCTCCTCTCTCTCTTTCTGCCCACCACCTTCACCCTCTCTTGCCCCCTCCATATCTCCACCTCTCTTTCCTTTCCTCTCCTGTGTCTCACACTTTCCTCCTCCCTCTATCTCGCCCCCCTCGGTCTCTCTCTCTCTCTCTCTCTCTTCTTTGTGTCTCATATGCTCTGGATTGTTGGGGTCACTGCCCAATTGGGCTACAGCAGTCAGTCTTTCTTTCTCTCTTTTTCACTTCCCCCACTCTCTCTCTGTGCTTCGGCTCACGTTTAGCCAACCTGAAGTCATTGAAACTTCATTAGATCAGCTCATGCTAGATATTTACAGCCCTTACAGTGTCAAAAACGACATAAGCAGGTCTATTTGAGGTTACTTCTCGAGTCAGCATGGTTTGAGGCAAGAATGAGATGAGTGATGATTCAGGCATGCAGTTAGCACCATGCTAATTTGGTGGGGTATAAGCTTCCACTGCTCGTTAGCGACATTAGCCTCATAGCTCCAGTGCAAAACCAAAGGAAACTTGGGTCACCAAACCTGTCTCGGCTGGTTGACTACATTGGGGGTGGGGTCAGCAGTGAAAGCGAAGAAAAGGTCAGGAACTTTGATTTTTCGGCTTTTAACCATGTCTTCACCCCCCCACCCCCACCCCCCGCACTCCCCTGCACCCCCCACCAAAGCACACAGAGGTAGAGTACAGTAGAAATCACTAAGCCGTCAGGGGGAACTTCATGTTCGCTCATGTTGGGCCAATCACAGCCCTCCTCCCCCTCCTCCAAGGAGACAGTCGTCGCGGCGACTGCTGAGCAGTTTCTTAGAAAGCCACTGGAGATTCCTCGACCTTCCACTGGAAACCAGGTCAATCCACCCGTCTCCGTCCACCCACGCCTTCACGAGGGAGGTTCACCTTACCCTACGAAAATGAGATATATTTTTGTAGCTATCGCCAAAATTTTCCAAAATATCCACACATTTTGTATAAATTGTTGTAATATGCTGCACTCCTAAAAAAGATGGTTCTTCAAGGGTTCTTTAGTACAATGGTTGTATATAGAACCATAAATACTCACAGAACCCTTTGTATGATTAAATGGTTCTTTGCATGATTAAATAGTTCTTCAGATTGATGGAGAATGTGCTGTAGATGGCTCTATGTAGAACCTCTTTGAAAATGGTTCTATGTAGCACCAAAAAGAGTTCTTCTACTGTTACAAGCTTGACAATGTAACAACAGAAGGACGCTTTGCTATATAGAACCTTCTGTAGCACATTCATGCACATTTTCCATCAATCTGAAGAACCTTTCATGACACAAAGAACCCTTTAATCATGTAAAGGGTTCTTTGAGTGTTCATGGTTCTATATAGAACCATTTTCCTAAAGAAGTTTAGCATTACAAAGTCTGCCTGGCTAGCTAGTTAGCTTACTGAGGCTAACCTAGCCGAGCGCGAGTGTGTTCCAATTGAAAAATCTGCTGCTCACTGTTTCCTCCTGTGCTTGTAAAAGTTGTTATCTTGAGATCACAAGATAACAACTTTGTAATCTTAGGATTACAAGACAATTAAGTCATGATCTCAAGATAACAAAGTTGTTATCTTGAGATCACAACATAATTAAGTTGATCTCAAGATGACAGTTGTTTTCTTGAGATCACAAGATAGTTAAGTCGTGATCTCAAGATAACAATCCAGAAAATTAGAACTACCTCATGGCCTCTCTGGAGATCTGTAATTGAATGATGCTGTATAAGCTTGTATTACTTGTTAGCAACATTAGCCTCCAGTATAAAATGACAGAAGCGAACTTACTGTATCTCTAATGTTTAGGATCATATTAACTCTGGAGCTCCTTTGGAACTCTGGGACCTCCAGCTGAACTGAAGGTGCCAAAACAAATCTTAACACCGGGAGGAGGAAGAGGGGATGAGGAAGATGGGATGTCTACGGTGCCACCACTGGGAGTGGGCTGAGGATAAACTAGGTCATAACCAAGAGTGTCTGGAGGGTGTGGAGGTTTTTCTTGGTCTCTCATTCTCCATCGTCCTGAACTTCATATCTCCATCCTCCATCATTCCACTCAACTGACTCAAAGTCAGAGCTGAAAACACATTTGAGACTTTTAACGGAGTAAAATTCTTCTGTTTCTATTTATTTCATTAAAACAAATGGTTGAATTTTCCAAAACAATCATAACTCTACACAAACTTTACCAAATGTTTCAGTAGTGACTGTTTCAATGACAATTTTAGCTCATTTTGAGTAGAAATCGATAAAACGCAGCCAGTACATGACCAGCAAACACAGCTTTGAACAGCTGTTCACACAGAAAATCATCATATTTTACGTTACAACACTAAAAAGTGCTGAACTGCAGAAACTATGATGATTCTTAATGTTCCACACTGACTTTCAGACTTTGGGACACATTTACTTCAAAACAATGGGATCTAACTGCTCACCATGTGGCCATGAGGGACAGGGATGCAGCCTCACTTCCCGCTCTAAAATGCAGGGGCGTGGCTAAAATAAGGCTCCGCCTACAGACTAAAACTGTGTTTCGGTAGTGACATGAAAACGCTGGGCAGAATTTTTTGAATAAGCATTTTTAATTTAGAAATTAAACTCAGAAATGTAAAATTTCTTTAAAAAAGCAGTGCTGAAAAAAATGTGAGCTTTATTTTCACAAGTTATGGTTAAATTTTATGCCATGCCTGTTTTTCATTTCTTCATTTCATTTTTTCAAAGTAAACGTGTCCCAAAGTCTGAAAATCAGTGTGGAACTTTAAGAAGTATCATATTTTCTGTAATTAAGTATTTTTTTAATTAAATTTTTAATGAAAATTATGATGATTTTCTGTGTGAACAGCTGTTCAAAGCTGTGTGTAAACATAATTGAAGTATAAAGTCACTTAAAGCTAACGGATTTTAGTCTAAAATCAGTTACAATTTCCAGATGTGTTTCAGAGCTGTAAGACCAGAACACACACACACACACACACACACACACACACACACGTCCCGCTGTGGTCTCTTAAGGACACGCACCGAGACATGAACTTCACTTCGTGGTGGAAGCTCATAGGTTGGAATGATGGGCGTGTCCAGCTCTCAAATCTCTCATAGGCGTGAAGCGTTGATCACGGTTTGCTCCCTTCCTTCTGATAAACAATATCGTCCTCCTAAACTGCCCCCCCGTCCTTTTAGCTCAGTGTTATAGGATCTCTATTATAACTTAAGATGATCATTTAAGATCTCTGCTGTCAATATTTGAATTCTGTCTATATTTGAAAGTATAAGAGTCGCTTCATTCCTGCACTGAAAGTATAAGAATACAGTACATAGTGTATAGTATATGAATACGGTACATAATGTATCGTATAAGATATGTAAGGATGTAGTACACAATGTACGGTGTAAGTTATGGTTAAATTTTATGCCTGTTTTTCATTTCATTTCTTCATTTCATTTTTTCAAAGTAAACGTGTCCCAAAGTCTGAAAATCAGTGTGGAACGTTAAGAAGTATCATATTTTCTGTAATTAAGTATTTTTTTATTAAATTTTTAATGAAAATTATGATGATTTTCTGTGTGAACAGCTGTTCAAAGCTGTGTTTGCTGGTCATGTACTGGCTGTGTTTTTGAGCTCAAAATGAGCTAAAATTGTCACCACCGAAACATTTGGCAAAGTTTGGGTAGAGTTATGATTATTTTGGTAGGGAAAAAATGGAATGTTAAATCTTTTATATTTTAATAAAAAAATACATTTTTGAGGTATAAAGTCACTTAAAGCTAATGGATTTTAGTCTAAAATCAGTTAAAGTTTCCAGATGTGTTTCAGAGCTGACTCTGACTCTGAACCACATTCAGTGGAATGATCTGTATAGTAAAGGCTTTGTAGTGAACAGTGAGTGATTCTGAACCCAGTATGGAAAAACGTGCCTTTCTTTATCGGAACGCGGGGCGAGCCTTCAGTCTCCGTCTGAGTTTCAGTGAAGCCTTAGACTAATGAGGGTGGAATTCGGTGGATTCTCTGAAGCCGCCACACGGGCACAACCGGGCAGCGTTGGGGTGATGTCAGAGCTGCAGGACACAATAACGTTTCAGTGCATAACCTCATACGGAGGAGAGAGAGAACCTCGGTCCATTCACTCTGCACCTCGGCCGGCTGGTTACTCGAGCAGATACATTTATGTTTGGCCTTCATAAGTGGACACTCTGTGTGTACAGACACTGAAAAATCCCAGTTGCAGAAAGGAGAGAGAGAGAGAGAGAGAGAGAGAGAGAGTAAGAGAGAGAGAGAGAAATGCAGCAGAAGTAATGTGCATTGACAGATTGTGGGACCAGCTGAGGGACTGTGGGAGGCCATCGGAGAGAGAGAGAGAGAGAGAGAGAGAGAGAGAGAGAGAAAGAGAGAAAGCAAAAAAGAGCGAGAATGCAAGAGAGAGAAAGCAAAAGAGAGAGAAAGCAAAAAAGAGCAAGAGTGCAAGAGAGAAAGCAAAAGAGAGAGAGCAGGAGAGTGAGAGAGAGAGCAAAAGAGAGAAAGCAAAAATGAGAGACAGCAGAAAAGAGGAAGAATGAGAGAGAGAAGAGAAGAGACTGTGTGAGGGAGAGAGTGTGTGTGTGAGAGAGACAGAGAGAGAGAGAGAATGATGTACTCTGTAGTAGCGTCAGTTGTTTTCCTGAGAGCGCAGAAAGTCAAGTGCAGCACAAGAAGAATAAAAATACTGATAGTTCATCAGATCAAAGTGATCGATAAAGACACTCAGACCACCAGAGCTGTGAGACCAGACACACACACACACACACACACACACACACACACACACACACACGTCCCGCTGTGGTCTCTTAAGGACACGCACCGAGACATGAACTTCACTTCATGGTGGAAGCTCATAGGTTGGAATGATGGGCGTGTCCGGCTCTCAAATCTCTCATAGGCGTGAAGCGTTGATCACGGTTTGCTCCCTTCCTTCTGATAAACAATATCGTCCCCCTAAAACTGCCCCCCCGTCCTTTTAGCTCAGTGTTACACGATCTCTATTATAACTTAAGATGATCATTTAAGATCTCTGCTGTCAATATTTGAATTCTGTCTGTATTTGAAAGTAGAAGAGTCGCTTCATTCATGATGAACAGACTAAAAGAAACGACCCAAAATGATCTGGAAAAAATTCTGGTTCCTCTGACTTACATTAAAAGTAAAGTAGGTTTTTTTCCTTCTGTAAAGTTACCATTATGGAGAAATGAGGTTTTCTTCCGACAACAGCGATATGAATATAGCACAGCATATAGTGTAACATATAGTACATAGTGTATAGTGTACAGTATAAGAATATAGCACAACGTAGTGTAAGAATTTAGTATGTAATGTAAAGTATATGTAAGACTATAGTATATGTAGTATAAAAATACAGTACATAGTGTATAGTTTAAAAATATAGCACAGCTATACACTATGTATTATATTCTATATAGTATAAGAATATAGCACAGCTATACACTATGTATTATATTCTATATAGTATAAGAATATAGCACGGAGTACAGTTTAAGAATATCGTACATGGTAAATAGTTTGTAGTGAATACTGTAAGAATATAATGTATAGAATAGGAAATGTAGTTAATAGAGTACAATTGTAATGCAAAGTGCATAAACGCAGACAGAGTATAGTTATTAGAACGAGACCAATCATAATGTTGAGTTGTGGCTGTAAAGTGAGGATGCTATAAATAGAGCAATAACGCTGGCAGCGCCCCCTGCTGGGCTGGCAGGACCAGTGAGTTTTCACCCCTGCAGAGAACCACAGTGCTAAAACAACACGGAGCGTCTCTCCATCACACTCACTCACTCCCTCCTCTCTCTCTCTCTCTCTCTCTCTCTATCTCTATCACTCTCTATCTCATCACACTTCCCCTCTCTCTCTCCCCATCACCCTCCCTCTCTCTCTCTCTCTATCTCTATCACTCTCTATCTCATCACACTTCCCCTCTCTCTCTCCCCATCATGCTCCCTCTCTCTCTCTCTCTGTCTCTCTCATCACACTTCCTCTCTTTCTCTCTCTCTATCTCTATCACTCTCTATCTCATCACACTTCCCCTCTCTCTCTCCCCATCACGCTCCCTCTCTCTCTCTCTCTCTCTCTGTCTCTCTCATCACACTTCCTCTCTTTTTCACCCTCTTGCCCTCTCTCTCCATCATGCTCCCCCTCTCTTTCTCTTTCTCTCTCTTATGCTCCCTCTCCATCACGTTCTCTCTCTCTAGCACTCTCCTACTCTCTCTCTCACTCTTCTACCCTCTATCAGTCTCTCTCACTCTCTTTCTCTGTCTTTCTCTCTCTCTTTCTCATTCTTATCCATTTTTTCCTCCAGCTTCTTCTCTCTTGTAGTCTATCCATTTTGCCTCTCTCTCTCTCTCTCTCTCTCTCTCTCTCTCTCTCTCTCTCTCTCTCCCTCCCTGTCCACTCATGTTTAGATGTGTAGACGAGTCTCCTCTCCAGGAGCCCGACGGCCGCTGCTTGCTGTGGCCCTCTCCTCTCACGCACACCCTGTCTGTCACACACACATACACACACACACACACACACACACACACACACACACATCCTGTGTGTATCATAGTTTAAGAAGGTGTGAATCTCTCTTATACTAGTTGAGGCTGCACACTAAAGCCATACATGCTGAGAAACAGACTGTATGGGTCACTTAAATGATCCTAAGTCAGTTTATTCCTTTCTGCTGTACTTATTATTAAAAGTTACAGAAGTAAATGCAGCAAAAACTCCGTTAACCTTTTCTGATCTACATTAGGCCTTTGCCTGTGCTGGTAATACACATGTACCTGTGTATTAAGTCAGTTCAACTTGACCCTCTGGGGTCCTCAAACTCTCCTGCACATCAAATTCTCTGTTTCTATCTCTGTTTGTGTATCTTTGTGATGATCCAGCACAGAAATCCAGTTCAAACACTTCCTGAATCTGTAGAGTCGCCCTTTCCATTCCATCTTATCTCGAGATCATACGAGGCTCACATCCGGAGTTATGAGCCTATGAAGAGGGGCTGAGATACACGTCATCTGCCTCTCACCGTGTGGAACTGGTGGATTGGTGTGTCTGTCTACATTCTGTGTGAAACTGACCAATGGACACTCAGGAAATCACTAAGGACTGACCATCACTCCAGAAACTGTTCATCCTTCATTCAGTCCACATCGGAGACTCATGTGAAATGGTGTGCAGAGAGTTTACAGCTGCTGAAGCTGCTGCAGCGGTTATGGAAAGTAGTGATGAAGATAACGGAGCATTTAGATATGAAACATTTAAAGAGCCTTTACAGGAGAGTTTAAGAAGAGATGCACCCCTCTGACCTCAGAGGGTTAAAAATATAAGTGTAACATTGCTTAACCCCTTAAAATCTCAGGCTTATTATTATTATTATTCAGTATCTACAGGGACTTCAAAACAAACTGGCTGAGTTAATCTTAGATTATAGACGTGTGTAATAAAACTTTGGGCCTGTGGGTGGGCCCTGGCCATTTAATGGGTTAACTATCGATACTGAGGATGTACCCTTGAATGTACCACCAGAGCAGTACAGGGCAAAAATGACACCATATATTTTACAGTTATTTATAACATAAGCTTGTAATACTTTCATAAAGACTGCAGGGTAACCCAGCAGTCCTAAACAATTGGTAGTGTTCAGTCTAAGGCCCAATCCCATTTCTTTTTTTACCACTACCCCCTGTGTTTGAGTGTCTCCTTGCTCCTTGGAACTGAATTACGAGGGATAGTAGTTGAAATCGTCCTCTACTAAATGGAACAACCCTCAAATAAAAGAACATTGCTTCATTAACAACTACTACATGATCAGTTAGCGCTGCTCTGTAGGCGACCCTGCCAGTCTGCAGTGACAGCAGAGGAGGGTAAAGTTCAGCTCCTCACTGCTGGGCTTTAGTTACATTTAGGGCATCATATGATCTTCAAAGTGGGGGGCAATTATTTATTATCACCCACCCCTAATTCTTCAGTGATATTAAGCTGAAGTCAGATATTCACCAGCTTATCATTCAAATAGAGC
>NW_023495303.1:952500-1017500 GCF_904425465.1 Colossoma macropomum | reverse complement strand
TGTTAAGTTTACTTGAACACTAAAATAGTTATTAAACGATTATTATTAGTAGTAGTCATAGTATGAGTTGAAGGTGTTGAGGTTTAAAATGGCTAATAAGCACTGACTAAGATGCGCTTAAATGAATAAATATATTATAGCTTAAAATGCATAAATGTCCCTTGCATTTTATCAACTGGACCACCTGGGCTGGAGCTAATTTGAGACCCCAGATCTTCTCCATACATCACATCGGACTCCAGTGTGCAGTTCTGTCCAGTGCAATCTACTCAATTACAATGTTTCCTAAAATAAACAGACACAAACAACATCAAAACATGGAGCCTTTTGTGGCAGGGACTAAAAGAGTGTCTAAAGTGTATTGACCACTATTGGTCCACCAGCTGTTCCGTCAATGGACATTCTGTCCTCGTCCAGTGGTGGTCTGTCTCTGGTTTCAGAAGGTGTTACTAACGGCTCCGTCTGGCCAAGCTGTGGTGTGTTTGTTTGTTTTGACCCAGCCGGGCGCTGGGCGTGTGTGTGAAAAGGGTCTGCTGGCTGTGTGTCCACGGCCTGATCGATACAGCAGGGATAAAAGCATTCGAGTACAGAGAGAGAGAGAGAGAGGGAGAGAGAGAGAGAGAGAGAGACAGAGAGTTAGTGTTTGGAAACTCTAGAGTTGCGGTGGCGTGAGACGGCTGCATTTACACCATGCCACTCCTGCCCCAGAGAGAGCTACCTGTTCCTACAGCGATAGTTTCTACATCCTCGGTTTCTACGGTGACTGTTTCCACAGATGAAACACCGCAACAGGGTCCATTTGTTGGTGCAAGTGTTTGTCTATAGTATTTGTCCTGTTTAAAGAAAATGTGCGAAGCAAAATCACGTTTGGCCACCCTTACTTTCTTTAATTCTGGACAAAAATGGACAAAAGTATGTGGAAAAGCTAAACACAGTAGTACCATCCACTTTTAAGCTTTAATTTGGCTGTTTAATTTAGAGATTAGTGAACAATGACAAGTATGCAAATTATTAACGGAAGCAGTTTGCCAGTGTTGAACCATGACTATTAGAGTTAGGCTTTCAGTTCAGGCCATAAATGTCAAAACTCGGCCAAAAATGAGGAAAAACCCACCTCTACGATAAAGCTCATTTCTGCTAGCACCTCTATGGGACTCTAGTATTATGCACTAAGCTAAAAGCAATTCATATGCTTTTAAATGTTTTCATGTGCTTTTAAATGTTTTCCTAGTGTACAAAGCCAGTGTTGGCTGCTTTCTTAAGCAAAACAAACAAGAATAATGTTAAGGTTTTGAGCAGCGTTCACTCTCCTGTGACATATGCTGATTATTGGGTGATCACGATTGATCGGTACCGGCCAGAATGGCAGATTTTCACCATAAAACTGTTCACACAAAGTAGCAAAACTTTTCTGTGCTGCTTCACTGACAATAGCTGACTGCCTCGCTTTGTTAAACTGGGGTGCCTCTGGCCACCCCTCGGCCACGCCCCTGTCCTGAAATCTTGGAACATGAAAAACAATCAACCGCAGTCCTGCAGCTGCCAGCACTTGAAGATCTGAAGGTTTCTGGTGTGAGAGATGAGACGAGACACATCTGTACGTTTGTGATTGCACAAATCCTTTAATTCCAGGATCAAATAATACACTTCAACAGGCAGTCAAAAGACAAATGGATGAAACTGCATATGTATCCGCCCCTCCCACCTCAGTGCGTTAGCATAGTAAAATAAACTCAAACGTGATTTTTATCTTATATTTCTTTAAAAAACAAAAACAGAACAAAAAGACATGGACGACACAAAACGTGGAGCGAAAGTGAACTTCACCATTTATGGCACCATGTTTTTTTTTTTTCTTCCTAAAGTGTCAAACCTTTTTTTCGCTTCAAAACAGAAATAAAACACGGTACAGATGGGTATTTGTACAGCATTTTGTCTGAAAATCTCCCCTACGTGTCTACTTGTGCTGGAGAAGTCCTGCTGTAACAGTGCTCTTTAAAATAGTGCTGGCAACGAAACGTCATAAAAAATCACTTTAAACTATTTACAAAGCAATATTTATAACCTCACATTGTTTTTCATAATTTGCGTGACAATTTTTAATAAGCTCCCACTTTTTAATATCCTGACTCAAGTAAGAAAAGTTTGTAAATATATATATATAGATATACATGTGTATTAAAAAAAAAAGCAAAAAAATGAAGCTACACAGTAAAAACCCCTTGTTCATTTAGTCCCAACACAATATACTGGATTTGTGCATCTGCAGGACTTGTGGATTGAATTTAAGCCTAAAATCAGACTAGAGTGACATTACCCTGTCCATGCCAGGTTGGATAGGCTTTACAGAACGCTGGTAAAATCCCATCAAACCTAATGAGAAACTGTAGAACAGACTCAGTTTATATCACAATACCTACATTTAGAGTCAGTTATTCATTCAGCCTAATGAGAAACTGTAGAACAGACTCAGTTTATGTCACAATACCTACATTTAGAGTCGGTTATTCATTCAACCTAATGAAAAACAATTATAGCACAATATCTACCCACAGTTTCTCATTAGGGTAAATGAATAACTGACTCTAAATGTAGGTATTGTGATATAAACTGAGTCTGTTCTACAGTTTCTTATTAGGTTGAATGAATAACTGACTCTAAATGTAGGTATTGTGATATAAACTGAGTCTGTTCTACAGTTTCTCATTAGGGTAAATGAATAACCGACTCTAAATGTAGGTATTGTGATATAAACTGAGTCTGTTCTACAGTTTCTCATTAGGTTGAATGGGATTTTCACGGCGATATGCAAAGCTGGCCCAACCTTGTTACAGCAGCCATGAAAGAACGCACTTGTGGGCGGGGCCTGGATAGGACAATTCAAATCAGATTACTCTGTGAATTATAATACTACTACAATAACACTACTAATAAAACAACTTTGCAGCACCGGAATGAAATAATCTTTTTTTTTTCCTTTCTTTATAAACTCCTTTACTGTATATATGACACATTCAACAATGTAATCTTCCAGTCTCAACTACAGAATCTCTTGAGATGAACTGCTTTCACATTTGGTTTTTATTTCCCAAAACAAACCTTCACTGCGAACCGGCGGTACAGAAAACAGCTGGTCTCAGGTCAGCACGCTAAAGAGAACGCGTGTTCCTGACCGCGAGGGCGTTGAACCACCAGGGGAAAGATAGAAAGGCTTCGGAAACGAGATACAGAATCTTCCGTCTGCAGTTGGGAAGGAAGAGAAATGCTTAAGAAGACACCTGATGATATATATTTTAAGCTGTCGTGTACAATACGGACACGGGCCCGTAAAACAGTAGCAAAAACAAGAACCATGAAGCTAACCAGCACGAAGCTAATCAGCATGAAGCTAATTCTGTCATAAATAAATTAATATACATGCCACATTTCCACAGTGAACACCTAATACTGCCGTTCCGACAATCATTTCAAAAGTTTCAATGACGCTAAATGCTTAGTCATCTAGCTCTCGTCACTATTGTTTACAGACAATAAACAAACACTTGTTGCCACACGCACACACATTTTCGCATACTGCACTGACACATACTGACCAATAACATCGCTAACACTGCATCTTCGCCATCTAGCGTGATAATCTGTAGGTCAACACTGGATGACCGGTGACCTGCCAACACTGCACTCGCTCGTCGTCATTTTATCTTTACTTATCAACTCCGTTAACTCTGGTTAACGCAGACGTCCCACCTTATCGTTCAGCATCAAAATTTGACATCTGGATCCGAAACAGATCGACACAAGGAACGACAGTTTCCTCTACAGTTCATTTTCAAGTCTTTTCTTCCTGACGGTCAGTCCGACGCCCCCTCTGGGCCCGGGGAAGGTTTTGTGCTGATCGGTCCGTGGCGTGGGGGCCGTTAGAGGTAGAAGCCAGTGGTCTGCGGATCAGGGATTGGTGGGAGGGGCTCAGGACGGGGGTGGGGGCTGTTGTTGGGCGCGGTTGCCACGGTGCCGTTGGGTAGCAGGCAGTTTGCTGTGTAGGCCACACTGGTGGAGTTGAGGACACAGCCGTTTTCCGTCTGGGGAGAGACGCAAACATGGGATGAGATGATGTCAATTTCACATAATTAAATGGTTAAGATGTACACAGTCCTGACTGCTATCAGTTTGTGAATATAAATGGCAAATTCTGTGTTTGTACAAAAGTATGGTGTTCCACAAGGCTCTGTTTTAGGACCACTATTATTTGCATCGTGTATGCTGCCACTGGGTAACAGTAAACATGGCATCTAATTCCACTGCTATGCTGATGACATACAACTGTATATATGGACCAAATCAGATGATAAATGTCAAGTTAATAAGATTGAGGACTGTGTAAAAGACATAAAAGACCAGTCGAGTAACATCCTCCTACTCAACCCCCGACAAAACAGAGGTTCCTCTTCTTCTCGGTCCAAAAGCTGCTAGAAACTGTGTAATTTAAATAGCAAGCCCTCTGTTTGTACAAAAGTAAAGAATGGTGTTCCACAAGGCTCTGTTTTAGGGCTGCTATTATTTGCATTGTATATGCTACCGCTGGGTATCAGTAAATGCGGCATCAATTTCCACTGCTATGCTGATGACACACAAACGACCAATCCAGATAATTAATGTTCTCCTACTCAGACAAAACAGAGGTTCTTCTTCTTGGGCCCAAAGCTGCTAGAAACAAACTAACTAATTTAACGCTTAAACTTAACAGCTTCTCAGTTGCATCAGGTACATCTGTAAAAAACCTTGGTGTCATGATAGATCCTGATCCATCCTTCGATGCACATATAACCAATATTACTAGAATAGCCTTCCTGCATCTCCGCAATATTGCTAAATTAAGAAATGCATTCTCTCTACAGGATGCAGAAAAGTTAGTTCATGCATTTATTACCTCAAGGCTAGAATACTGTAATGCCCTGCTGGCTGGATGTTCAGCAAAAGCCTTAACAAGTTTTAGTTGGTCCAGAACGCTGCAGCCAGAGTCTCACAAGAACCAGAAAGTTTGACCATATCAGCCCAGTTCTATCAACCCTACACTGGTTACCAGTTAAATTTTGCATCAATTACAAAATTCTTTTACTGACTTATAAAGCTCTAAACGGACTCGCCCCTCAGTACCTGAGTGAACTTCTCTCATACTATGAACCATCACGCCTACCTAGATCACAAGGTGCTGGCTTACCTAGAGTTATTAAAGTTACATCAGGGTGTGGAGCTTTCTCATACAAAGCCCCCAGCTTTGGAATAAACTTCCAGTCACTGTTTGGGACTCAGTCTTCAAGTCTAGGCTAAAAACCCACTTGTTTAGTCAAGCCTTTAGTTCATCCTGTTGGATAAAAGGTGCAGATCTGGGGGTTCATGGTCATAGAGTATTATGGTAAACTGGGAGTGTTGGTGCTGTCGTCCCGCTGCTCTCACAGGTTCACTCTGGTTTGTTGACGGTGGAGTCGAGGGACGCTGACATCTCAGGGAGCCTCATGTCTCTGTTACCTTCTGGCTCTCCCTCTCCCAGTTAAGCTGTAATAACTAGACCTGCTGGAGTCTCTGCTGCTCTCTGTTAACCCTGTAAACTGTAATCAGTCTCTGTTAACAGAACCAACTGGAGTGTGTTTCTTTGCTGAGCTGAACAACTGCCCATGATCCAACTGTGTGATCTCATGCGGTTTTTCAACTGCCTTGATCGGATGCCCACTGCTGTGTCCACTCCTACCAGCGCAACACACACTAACACACCACCACCACATCAGTGTCACTGCAGTGCTGAGAATGGCCCACCACCCAAATAGTAGTGGGGGTCCTGACCATTGAAGAACAGGATAAAGTAGGCAGAAAAACAGATGGACTACAGTCTGTAACTGTAGAACTACAGAGTGAAGCTATATGGTCAGTGGAGCTGATAAAATGGACAGTGAGTGTAGAAACAAGGTAGGTGTACTTATTAAAGTGCTCAGTGAGTGTATATGCATATTTGGCAGATTTCTATATGGGTAAACAGGAGTATATGGAGAGTATAGGAAAGATATGATTATTATTATTATGATCATCATTCTTACAGTGTAAGGACGGCCTGTGAAACCACTTTGACAGTCCAGTGCACTTATTGTGTATAGAGTCATGCTTTTGTCTAAACTCACATTTAACTATAACAACAAACAACAGCACCAAAACAGATCGAGTCCTCACTCACTGACGACCAGTCCCTCGGCCACTGACCTACATAACGGCTCGTTTCCAGCCTGAAATCACAGCAACTGCCACAGTATGGTTGCCAATCTGAATCCAGAAGTATTCGTATCCTGGTGGAGTTTCCTATTACCATCTTATGAAAGGAGGTGGGGTTATTTGGAGGAGGTTGTGTAGTGGTGACATGATTTCTCACATGATGTTAGTGTTAAGGCCTGTTTAAAATCTCAGTATTGAAGATATGTTGCGGAAAAAAGTGTTTATCAGTGTTGATTCATGAAATATATTTAAATGAATACAGTTTAAGAGCAGACAAATGCTACAAAAGTTCTGAGTAGCTAACATTAAGCTAACATACCATTTTGTTTCTACAGTTAAGGTGGACAGCTAGCTATTGTGCTTTCATGAATGAAGTTAATCGCTTGTAGTATGTTCCGGAAACAGGTGGCTAGCGCAAGCAGGAAGCTGCGTTTAGCTATGCTACAAATGGCTTTGCAAGTTTAGAAAAGCTTAAAGAAGCTACACTATATTGCCAAAAGTATTTGCTCGTCTGCCTTCACACGCATATGAAATTGAGTGAGGTCCCATTCTTAATCCATAGGGTTTAATATGATGTTGGCCCACCCTTTGCAGCTATAACAGCTTCAACTCTTCTGGGAAGGCTTTCCACAAGGTTCAGACGGAGAAGCGTGATTGGTCACTCCAGAGAACACGTCTCCACTGCTCTAGAGTCCAGTGGCAGCACTTTACACCGCTGCATTCAACGCTTTGCATTGCGTTTGGTGATGTAAGGCTTGGATGCAGCTACTCGGCCATGGAAACCCATTCCATGAAGCTCTCTACGCTGTTCTTGAGCTAATCTGAGGGCCACATGAAGTTTGGAGGTCTGTAGCGATTGACTCTGCAGAAAGTTGGCGATCTCTGCGCACTATGCGCCTCAGCATCCGCTGACCCCACTCTGTCATTTTACGTAGCCGACCACTTCGTGGCTGAGTTGCTGTCGTTCCCAATCGCTTCCACTTTGTTAGAATACCACTGACAGTTGACTGTGGAATATTTAGTAGCAAGGAAATTTCACGACTGGACTTGTTGCACTGGTGGCATCCTATCATGATACCATGCTGGAATTCACTGAGCTCCTGAGAGCGACCCATTCTTGGTGCCTAGGTGCTTGGTTTTATACACCTGGAAGTGATTAGAACATTTAGAATACTTTAGGCAATATAATGTAGTTTTGTCTGTGACGCCAGTCACTTTACAGTAAACACAAGCATCACCAACAGGTTCTGATTTGCCTTTTACTTGGCACTTGGTTTCACAGAAAGAGTCACATTGATTCTGGCTAGCTAGTGTTTTTAGAAACGACTCGTCTGACTTGAGTGGTGACACGTGACAATCCTGTGATGACTGTGTTAGACCAATCAAAGGTTTGCACTATTTCCACCCATACGTGCCAGTTTGGTACACTTGGTACCCCAACAAGAAGGGTAACCAAATTTAGTGTGGGTAATCAGGTACGGTATGGGTCACCCGGCACTAGACTTGTGCTGTACTTCTGTCCGGTGGAAAAGCTCGATTAGTAGGCCTGAAGAACAGACCCCAAAGAAAGTTCACCATATCCAGTAAGGACATCACAAGGTGGACAGCAGTTAGCCAAGTCAATTCACGCCTTAGCCCTACACATTCATGATTTGGAGGTAAATAGCCAATGTTAGAATGAGACATGTGAAGCGCCACTGCATCTTTCTTTGAACTGCTGCTAACACAACATCATAGGACAGCTCAACACGCTTGGAGGAGAACACTAACTGCCAATTCTGTTATGCAGTGCGTGCCCTAGCCTTCCTAGCCTAAACCACATTCCTTCATCCTCTGCCAAAATAGCATTTATCACATTCTTTCATTATATCGCTGAAAACATTTTACCTTTAGAATTGAGCTTTTCTATATCTGAGATGGGTCTTTACGATTTTTAAGTCAAATAAACTTCATGCAGCTAGCTAGCAAAGAAAATAATGTTAGCAAACTAATGACGAGCTCTCTTCAAATTCGTCCCCCACCTCCACACATAGGGCACTAATTAGGACACAAATGTATGACTTCTACACATATAATGCATTCAAAGTCTATAGGAACTGTGTGCCCTAAGCTGGAAACACAGGGTTTAGTGGGGATCATGTTTACAGCCCCAAAAAAGGCCAAGAAAAACATGGGATGATAAACACACAGTAGATTTTTTATCCCCCTATTTAGTCGTATCCAGTTCCACCCACTAGTTAGGACTCCCCCAGTCACATGATACTACCAGTGCTAGGAGGGCGAAGGCAGCACAGGCTTCCTCCAAGACCTGTGAAGCTCCACCGCATCTTTTCAAACTGCCGCTCACGCAACATCACTGGACAGTCGAACGTGCTTGGAGGAAAGCGCCAACCGCCAGATCTGTCACGTCAGCTAACAGACGCCTGCGCTGACTAGCATCACTTTGGAGTGATAGGGGGAGAGGGGCCTATACTACCCACCCAGAGAGCGAGGCCAATTGTGCTGTCTTGGACTCCCGGCCACGGACGGCCGTAGCATCACCAGGGACTTAACTCGGCCAATGCTTAGACCGTAGCGGGAGACCAACACTTGGTAGATCTGTCCCAAAGCATGCAGCAGGAAATCAACAGCAAAGCCACATTTACAGGAAGTCACTAAAGATCTACCTTGCTAGGAAAAACAGTCTGCTGTTGTATCTCCTCCCAACATCCCTAAAACACAATACAATAAAGTGATGCATGCAAATCTTTATGTGTTATTCGATTGTTTCTTTTGCTGTGTACTGCAAAAGTGGAGCCTGATGTTTGGTCATTGGGGCACTGCTTCACCAAATGACCCCTTGATGCCTGAACCAAAGTCTGCCACAGCTACTACATCTGTATGGATAACAGAAAAATAACGTAGCACATTGTTAGTATGCTTGACATGAGCAATCATACCTTGACATAAACATCACAAACTGCTAAGGCCTACTGGGGTACACTGCACTCTGTATAAATGTATAATATGCCTTTCTAAGAAATAGCTATGAAATATGCCGACATGCTTTCCGTAGGGGGTCCTTCCTTGGCGGGTGGTTCTAGGCAACTTGTATAGTTTGTGTATAGGAAGAATCAACTTTCAAACTTACAATCTCTCGATGATTATATGGTTGTTTTGCCCTGGAGTCGCTTTAGAGCTGCTCCACACATACAATTGAATATATTAAGATTATTTACTGCTGAATCTATGAGTCAGAATCTACAAGACTCATCATTTTAGCTCATAACAATGAGCCTTATTCACCAGTATCCTCCTGAGTTTCTTCTTAGGTGTGTTCTTGGGAAAGGTCCTAAGAAAAAGTCTACGTCAGATTCATGACGTGTTCTTAAAGTGCAAAACTGTTCTCACCTTTGTGCTCTTGAGTGTGTGGATTCATAAGAAAAACCCCAAATAAGAAAACATTGGTGAACATCAGAATCTTTGTGAAAACTGCGTAAGTGGGTTGGTGAATGAGGCCCAATGTTCTGAAGATGCTCAACATCGACGACCTCAACCATAGGACTTTGCTTATTGTAAATCTCGTAACATCTTGACTCTTTTGGCTGTTGAACTTAATCTGAACTCTGAGGAGGTGTAATCATGGGTTCAAAGCCTTGCCTTTCGTTCCTCTCTTTCTTCTCCCTCCGTTTTTTGCACTGCTGCCATTTTCTCTCACTCGGTTAAGTCGATAATTTGCTTTTTTCCTTCTCTGTACACCTCATCTCCATCTCTGTCACTCGCTCTCTAAATATTTCCTGCTTCACAAGCTGCACGACATCATCTCTGCCTTTCAGCAGCACTTAATGCACCCATTACAGAGGCAGAAACACCCACAAATGTTTAAAAATGTCATATTATTTCACCTGTACGAAGACGGACTGGGTCTGGAATGAAGGAAAAGGTGCTAAAATGAAGAAAAAAGAGTGACGTGAGGTAATTTTGTACCATTTAATTCAATTTATATGATTCACTTTATCCCCTAGAAGAATCAGCAGACCATCACAGCTGGTCACAAGGAAATGGAGCATATGTTGTGTTTAGGATGCTGGTAAGCTGGGTGACCAGTTAAACCAGCACCAGATCAGTACTAGACCAACATAAACCAGCATAGACCACCATTCGTGCTGTTATTAAGGTTGTAAACTAAATATTATTAGCATTCAATACTAAACAGCATTACTTTTCTGTTATATATTAACACTTGTGTGAGCAAAACTGAAAGAGCGGAAACCCACACCAGCAGGATCTCACAAAAGTATGTATGTATGTAAGTAAAACTAGTGTTATAAATTGCATGTATATGATTAATAGCTAGATAACTCTATTGCTAATATGATTAATAGTGGCAGCCTAACACACACTATATGCAAATAGATTTACATATATTTTTGGATTGTATGTAAACATTAAAAATTGAACATATTACATATATTTAATCTATGTATGTGCACATATTTCAGTGTATTGACATTGTGAAAATATATACTGTATATTCAAATGTTTAAAAATGGCATATTTAAATATAGACCTTATATATATATATAGACACCTTTAGATCCCATAAGTAAACCATCAACTACATTTAGAATCAGCCACTGGTCACCTGTTAAACCATTAGCATCCTTTACATTGTGATATCAACCCATTAACAAAGCCAAAACACATTACAAAACCTTCAGGAACCAACAGAAACACTTAATGGTTTCTATGTTTTATTTTCTTAGCAGGGATGCTACTGAATAACTTAACATCTTAACATCTTTCTCCTCTGCATTTTCAACTTCCTGAATCCTAAAAACACAAAAGCACTGTGATTTTTTAAATAATTTATCAGTACTGAAGCATAAAAATACTCATGGAAATGGCTGAAAGGCTTTCACTACACAGCAGAAGCCTAAATATGTGAGTACAGTGTCCAAAATCTCAGAAAACGAGTTAGAGAAGGTAGCTAGTTATGCTATGCTAGCACAGATAGCATCAGTAAGCAGACAATGCTAGCTGATGCAGAAAAACGTGGTTAAGCAGGTGAAATGTGAAAGGGCAGCAGGGGTTGAATAAGCAGGGTTTGTTTAAGATCATGAGCAGATCAGGACAGCTGCCAGCTAATCTTCCACAAGCCTGATGTTTTTATAGCAGCGGCCTCACGCTGCCAGAGTAGCAGCCATTATACTGGTAAAAGCTCTTTTTCACTGACAGACCAGCAGCAAGTTTGTCAGTGTTCTTCTAAAACCAGCAAAAATAACCTTTAAAAGTAAAAAAAAACACGGTATAGTTTGATTTAATCAAATCTTTTTTCACTCATGGAGAAATTGTGTGGAAAGTGCTGACTGTAAACTTTCAATCCAAACCACATTTGTGTTTCTAAGGACAAGAGAAGATATTTTATCATGATCTGAATGATGAAAAGTTATTGTTGTGTGTCTTTAAGCTTATATTTTTGCATCATTTTTATAATTTCTTGACATCAAAACAAAAGCATTCGTGCAAACTGACGTTAGCTTAGTGCTAACAAACCACTAGATCTCACAGGGATGCTAGCAGAAGTTAGCGTTTTCGTTGAAGTTAGTATTTTCCATGACGTCTTAACCATGATAGTGTTCTGTGTTCAGATCTACCACTTCAGCTTATAGTTAAAATACCTTTAAAGTCATCATTCAAAACACAAAAACACAATTTATGTTGAATAATAGATTAAATATGTTTATATATTATTGTTAAGTCCAAAAAACTACGAAAAATGGCACTGTAGCATCAAATCTCAACATTAAGAAATGTGAAGAAATGTGAATATACATGATTATGTAAATTGTAAGCCACTATTGCTGGTGGTTTAGCCTTCTCGCTAAGCTAACGCAATCCTTTAGTGCTACAGTGATCTAAATTAAAGCTTAAGCTAACAGCTCCACACACAAAACACAGATTTATATGCTTAGAATTGAGTCTTTATTCTCTAAATGTGTATCAGTGAAGCTTAAATGAGCCATAATGAACCTGGGTGGGTGTGTAATGCTGTTTAGGCATTCTCACTAAGCTAATGCTAGCTTCCAGTGCTAACAATGATATTAAAGTAAAAGTAGCTCAGTTTGTTCCTCGTGTTTTGACCGAGTTTTAACATTTAGGGCTCAAATTAAAGGCCTAGCTTTAATAAACATGGTTTGCTACTGAGTTTTGGGCATGTATAGAAAATATTTTGTGTGACTTCTAGTGTTTGTTAGCCACATTAGCCTTATAGCTCCAGTGTAAAAACTACAGAAGCACAATGTGGACACCAAAAATGTCTTGGCTTATCAACAACATTTCTGGTAAGAGGAAAAATGTGTCAGTTTTTTTGCCACCCAAATAATTCAAAGTAGCAATGAGCAAATATGTTAAAGGAAAAGCAAATGTTGGAAAAGCGCTAAGTCATTATACACCGTATCAGTGGGTTCAGCTTAAAATACTGCATTTGAGTTCATGGCCATGGTAGATTATGCAAGCAAATGACAAATGAATCAAATTCCAGCAGCCTGTAAACACAAACCTGAATAAATGGTACATTTCATATTTCAGCGCAGTGGAAACTGAAGGAGCCAAAAACTGGAATACATCAATTAAAGCAATGAGCCATACAACTATCAGGCATAGCATTATGACCACCTCCTTGTTTCTACGCTCATTGTCCATTTTATCAGCTCCACTTACTATATAGGTGCACTTTGTAGTTCTACAGTTACAGACTGTAGTCCATCTGTTTCTCTGCATGCTTTGTAAGCCCCCTTTTACCCTGTTCTTCAGTGGTCAGGACCCCCATGGACCCTCACAGAGAACGTACTATTTGGGTGGTGGATCATTCTCAGCACTGCAGTAACACTGATGTGATGGTGGTGTGTTAGTGTGTTGCGCTGGTACAAGTGGATCGGACACAGCAGTGCTGCTGGGGTTTTTAAACACTGTGTCCACTCACTGTCCACTCTATTACCTTGTCAGTCCACCTTGTAGATGTAAAGTCAGAGACGATAGCTCATCTGCTGCTGCACAGTTTGTGCTGGTCATCCTCTAGTCCTTCATCAGTGGTCACAGGACGCTGCCACAGGACGCTGTTGGCTGGATATTTTTGGTTGGTGGACTATTCTCAGTCCAGCAGTGACACTGAGGTGTTTAAAAACTCCAGCAGCACTGCTGTGTCTGATCCACTCAGACCAGCACAACACACACTAACACACCACCACCACGTCAGTGTCACTGCAGTGCTGAGAATGATCCACCACCCAAATAGTACCTGCTCTGTGAGGGTCCGTGGGGGTCCTGACCACTGAAGAACAGGGTAAAAGGGGGCTAACAAAGTATGCAGAGAAACAGATGGACTACAGTCTGTAACTGTAGAACTACAAAGTGCACCTATATAGTAAGTGGAGCTGATAAAATGGACAATGAGTGTAGAAATGAGGAGGTGGTCATAATGTTATGCCTGATCAGTGTATTTGGTCAATATATGTGATGTTTTAAATGTTCTGCATGTTAATTCTGGGTTATTATTCTCCAGCAGTTATTCTCTGAGTTTACCCTGACAAAGACTTTTATTGTAAAGGCAGGGCTAACCTTCCTTTGCTGTGTTTGTTCGGAGTTCAGAAGCGAGACAGTGCAGACCTGAGCTAATGCTAGAGCGAGCTGTTAGATAAAGCCTTGCTGAGGCCTTCAATATATCTAAATATGCTGCTTCAATACATTGAAATATATGCACATATGTAGATTAAATACATGTAATAGTGTACATTTTTAATATTTACATATATCCCAATAATATTCGTAAATCTACTTCCTTTGCATATGGTACATTAATAATATATTCATAATATACATGCTATTTATAACACTATTTAATTTTACTTCACATGCATGAAATTTATAATTACTAACATTAGTGAGATCCTGCTGGTGTGGGTTTCCTCTCTTTCAGTGATGCTCACACAGGTGTTAATAGTGACCCCTTGTGGAGAATGTTCTGCTGATCACGGCTGTATGATTCCTTGTTTATCATTCAAACTGCACATTAATCATAATTCATCAAGAACATGCATTTTAATCGATTTTTAATTCAGTAATAGTGACCTGACTGTGGGTGTGGATTTGTGTGTGTGAGGGTGCGCTGGGTAATGCAGTGGGCAGATTGTAGGTCAGAGCTGCTCACGCTTGACTGGACAGCACAGCTCTATTCTTCTTTCAGCTGAAAGCTTTGACCCTGAACACACACACACACACACACACACACGGCCCTGTAACACCCAACCAGGACTGCCCGCTAGGCACAGAGGTCTGAACTCTGTTTATTTATCTCTCTCTCTTTTCCTTTGTCGTTCTCTGTCCACTGGCAGTCGTATGCAAAAGTTTGAACACCCCCATGTAAGTAAAAATAAATGAACCCTTTATTGCGCAATGTTGCCTGAGGGCAACAAATCTGTTTTCATCACTTTACAATGACATGATGCATATTTATCATCAATAAAAGGAGTAATAATGAAGGGAGGAGCTTGAATAAACCTATAAAATGCTTTTACTTGCTCAGGATATTAAACGCTGGGCCTTTTTATACCTTTTTTTCTGGGAATGATGTGTTTCTTTCCTGAACATTTTCCCTCAGAAAAGCACATTTTCATGTGTCCTCCGTCAAAATTATGATGCACATCTGTTGGAGTGTGAAGTTCAGTAACAGTCAATCAGTGTCACAGAAACGTTAGGCAAAATTCAAAAAAGTTCAAGTGTGCTTGTTGCCTACAGGCAACACTGTTTGAGAGTGGAATGAATTAGCCAGTAGCGAATAAGGTGTCACTTACTCAGCCATTTGAGGGAACGCTGCAGTTATTATTTAGCTTTTCATTTAGAATTTTTTTCAAAATTTTAGAATAATTTGTGTTATTGTTTATTTTTGTGCAATATTAGTGGCTAGAAGACCATTCCAGTTAATACTGTCATGTAGCATTCAGTGTACATCGCTTTTTTTTAATTAAATGATACTTTTAATGTTTTAGAATGGTTCAAACTGTTATTTAAAATAAAAAAAAAATACATTTAAATAGATTTGGTCTTTGTTGCACAATGTTGCCTCAAGGCAACATACCCTAAAAGGACCTTTGCACATTTTTTTTCATTGATTATGATTTCAATAATCAGGTCAATTTTATGCAAGAAAACTGAACCAAATAATTTATAAAATATTGGTTTCATAGTGCGTATGAAAGAGTAGAGGGTTAACAAATCTTGAACAGAGAACACTCAAGTATGGCTTTTTTCTGCCAATTTTAAAACAGTTTAAAACATTGAAAAAAAAAAAGTAAAATATAAACGTTTGCACAGCCATATTTTATGTTTATTTTTTATCCAATATGTTAAATTCAGCAAATAAACAGTAATTGTGTATTAAAGTGTGCAGAAGTGTGTTCTCTGTAGGGGATGTGTTCACTTATTTACACTTCGAAAATCAATCAAAATCAATTAAAAAATTAATTTACCAGGGGTGCACAAACTTTTGCATACGACTGTATACTGTTTGGCAGTTCTGGCCTTGGATAGTTATGCTGTTACTTGATCAGGATAAAAAAAGGTAAGTATTTTGTTACAGTTACAGAAAAAAGGCAGTAATCGGATTACAGATATAGCTGTGTGCAAAAGTTTGCGCACCCCTGGTGAAAATTCCATAAATTTGCTGAAAATAACTGATAAATTTTTATGCACAATTACTGTTTATTTGCTGGATTTAACATGTGAGAGAAAAAATTAAACATAAAATGCAGCCTGTGCAAAAGTTATGGCACATTTTGTGATATATATTTTTTGTTTTTTTTTCCGACATGTTAAACTCAACAAATAAATAGAAATTGTGCACTAAAGTCTGCAGAAAAGTTTAAATTTTAAATAAATTTAAGTTCTCTGTAGAGAATGTTTTTACTTAGAAAATCAACAAAACTTGTCATTTGATGGGGAGTGTTCAAACTTCTGCATTTGACTGTACATATTAAAAATACAATGATTAATAACATAATTACATTCTCACCATTTTTGATCATCCAGTGAGATTTTTCAAACAGCAAAAATGGAACATGTATTTTATTCTGTTCAAATTTTGCCAACTTTCACAGGTGACATGGACTTCACCAATCTCTGTTGTGCCTGTGGTTGGCATAGCAACAACCAAACAGACCGAAACTTGTAACAAATGTTAAAAAGTTTGTCCTCTGCTTCATCACATATGGAGTTCATTTCCCAAAACCCCCATGAAAAAAGGGGAAATTGCGTTTCATAATACAGTGCAGTTTTCTTGTTTGCCGTGTTTAAAAATGGTTAAAATTTGTTTTGACTTTATTTTATCAGCTTTAAGAAAGACAGGTAATCCAAAAGTATCAAAAAATTAAAAATATCATATTGAGTTACTTCAATATAACATTCTTTTGGATTAGGTTACAGACGTTTAAACAGGAGATCAGTGATTTATACAAGAATACACTCGTAAAGTAACCCTCCCAGCTCTGGGTAGCGCTCTATGGCAATACTGACCTTTGTCATACTGATATCTCCAGGCTGCTATATGCAAATGAGATTACAGTTTCCATAGTGTTTCTGAATGTTTAGATTAATCATGGTATTCATGTTATCCAACATTGTGATATACAACGCAAGGCGTCTCGCAGTCGCAACCGTAGTATCTACAATCGTGCAGCTGTAACAACAACAATAACTACAACCCAAACAGTCAGGACTCCAGCATGGTGTCCTAGATGTGGTGAGAAGGACTTGTTAAGCCTAATGAGAGCAGACAGAGGCCCACACTGTCCAGTTAGAGCCCCATAGTCTCCCACTACACTGGAGGCCCATAGTGTCCCTCTGCATTCCACTGCAGCACAGATTAGCACACAATTCTCCAAACTGTGTAACAGTTTTCATTTATACAAGAAGCTCTAGCCCTGCGTCCCAGCACCAACTAGCCACATCTCTCCATCTCAGCGGTCAATATGTGGCTGTTGACCTCTACTCTGCTTTGGTTGCATTTTGGTGTTACTAATATGTATTAATTTTTGTTCAGTTATTTTATACATATGACCAAATATTCAGTTCATGTTGAAAAAAAAGAAAAAAATTATGTGAAATATGATGGTCACGTCTTGACGACTATTTTGACCTAGAATTGTTGTTAATGACCTCTTAATTTTCTAATTTTCATCAGTTCACTTCATTGAAAAAGGTTGTTTGTGTTATAGCATGTTATTCTTATTATAAACATTAGGCTTGTATAGATTTAACATGTTTTTATTATTTTAACCATGATAGTGTTCAAACCACTTTAGCCTTCATTGCTGTCAAATAGTTAACATACCCTTTAAACCATCATTCAAAACACAAAAACATAATCAATGTTGAATAATACATTGTTAAATATGTTTATATATTATTGTTATGTCCAAAAAACTACTAAAAATGGCCTTGTAGCATCAAATCTCAACTTTAAGAAATGTGAAGCTCTATGAATATATATAATTATGCAAATTGTAAGCCACTATTGCTGGTGGTTTAGCCTTCTCGCTAAGCTAACGTAAGCCACTGGTGCTACGAGGATCTAAATTAACGCTTAAGCTAACAGCTCCACACACAAAAACACAGATTTACCTGCTCAGATTTAAGTCTTTATTCTCTAGATTTGTATCAGTGAAGCTTAGATGAGCCATAATGAACCTGTGTGGTTGTGTGTAATGCTGTGTAGGCATTCTCGCTAAGCTAACGCTAACTTCTGGTGCTAACAAGGGAGCAAAAGTAGCTTAAAGCTAACAGCTCAACACACAAATATACAGGTTTGCTTGTTCAGATTTGAGTCTTTATCCTCTAAATTTGCCTTAAATCAGCATCAGTGAACCGGAATTGTTGGTTTAGGATTCTCGCTAATGTTAGCCTCCGGTGCTAACATGGATATTCAAGCAAAATTAGCTTAATCTATCAGCTCCACACACAAAAACACTCAGATTTGTCTTTATCCTCTAAATTTGTGTCAGAGAAGCTTCAGTGAGCTAGAATCAAGCTTTAGCATGCTAAGCTACTGCAGAAGAACGCTACCTGCTACTAGAAGAGCTCCAAACAACACATTTGACGGTTTATTAGAATGTAAATTTGACACAATCCTTATTTTAAATACCAACAGCATATATATCTATTTTAGCTAACGGCTTACAGCACAGTCCAAACGTTTCAGAGAAGTTAGCTACGTTAGCGCAGGCATGTTTTATAGCTGCAAGAAAGTTTCTTGTCACCACGTTGTAATCCTCTAATTAACAATGGATAGTCCACTTTACATGCTTTGTAGATACTTAATTTTCAAGCTACATTCAACTGAATATCTATTAAACTGACCATAATTTTCTTTAACCCTAAACCTGCTCTAATCCTAACCCTAACCTTAACCTCAACCCAAAACCTAAACCCAACCCTCACCCTGCTCCAAGCCCTAACCCCACCACTGTTTAGAAAGTTTTAACAGATAATTGATCAATTTGAACATCTGTAGATAATCTATAGGGAATGATAGTGGACTATTCAAATACGTTAGTATTTTAGTATTTTTTGATGGCTTCAAACTCTTTCTTGTTGTATGAAACTACGTACGTAGCGCCCCACGAAGAGATTTTTTTGAATGTACTAAGAAGTCTGTGCTTCCAATAGGGATAGACAATATGGCAAAAATACAATATCACGATACTCCAAGAAATTTTAACGATATGTGACGATATTTTTTTTTTTGTTGAAAAAAATGTAAGTTGAAAAAGACACAAAAGAACGAGTAGTGCCACATTTTAAGCTACAGTCCAAAACTATGAGCTCAATGACTTAAACAGGTGAAAAAAAATGTGAAATCAACTCTATAGTAACACATTTGATGCAAAATTCAGTCCGTATAAGCATAATAAACCATGCAAGAGGAGTTAACCATTTAAAAACACATGGTGAGTGCCTCATATGGGGATTCCTGTCAATGTTGCAACCAACCCAAAAATGATCCTTGTATTATGACGTATATTTTCACTGACATTGATAAATCCATGGGCCGTCAACATTGGCCGATATTGTCAGCCAACAAATGTATCATCTGGACTCTAACTGTAGGCTAAAAGCCCTCCCTGCCAGAGAAGGAAAAGGCCAAAATCGTGCCTGTTGGAAAAATAGCATGCGGACCACCGGACAAGACAAGAGACAAAAAGCCCCCTGCTGTGGCGGGAAGTACTGCAGTGGGCCCAGCTATCTCTACTTAGCTCCAAACCAAACCATGATATGGCAAAAGCACTGCACTGCTCTCTAACTGGCAGTCAAAACAAACAGACTGACTCTGAATATTACAGCAAACCATCACAGCAACACAGCCACAAATTCACCCGGAACACAGGATGGGATTAGCCGCGCAGAGAGAGAGAGGAAAAGAGCTGACAAGACAGAGAGCCGTGTTTTGTTTGGAGTTGTAGGAATTGCATGATTACGTTTCTATTTTAAGCACTTTCACAGAACTATCCTTAGAAGCTCTCATCTCTTTAGAAATATTCCAGGAACCAGCTATTCTAAGAGAACCCGCAATTAGCTTCCGATGCTAATGGCACTGATCTCTGTCAGTACATTACCCTGTAGTGACCTAATTATACGATTCCACGTAAAGTCCCGCTAAGCCACTAGCTACCATCCTCTGTTCTCTATCCCAGGTGAAAGAGAAAATGTGTGTTAAGTGCTGTTCGGACGGGATATCTGTTCCAAGGAGAGGAGCGGATGTGCTTCTCAGATTTTAATCCACCATGTTGGTCGTTTTTATGGAAGATTCCAGTGGTTTTTACGTCATATAAAGCAAATCAAAGAAATAGCCCCAGGTTATATTAATCCAAAACTATAAAATTAAACCATTGAAAAAATTCCAGGTTATTTTAATTCTATACTATACAGCGAACTACAGAAATAACCCCAGGTTATCTTAATCCTGTGCTATAAAGCAAACTGCATAAATAACCCCAGGTTATTTTAATCCAATGCCATAAAACAAACAATAGAAATAATCCCAGGTTATATTAATCCCATGCTATAAAGCAAACTGCATGAACAACCTTAAATAATTTTAATCCCATTCTATAAACTAATTGTAGAAATAATCTCAGGTTATATTAATTGAAATAACCCAGAGTATATTATCTCGTACTATACTATGAACCGTAGAAATAACACCAGGTTATATTAATCCTATGCTACAAAGTGAATCATAGAAATAACCCAGGTTATATTAATCCCATGCTACAGTGTGAACCATAGAAATAACCCAGGTTATATTAATCCTGTGTTGCAAAGTAACACATTGAAATAACCCAGGTTATAATAATCCCATACTATAGTACAAACTATAAAAACAAGCCCAGGTTATATTAATCCTGTGCTACAAAGTGAACCATACAAATAACCCAGGTTATATTAATCCTGTGCTACAAAGTGAACCATGGAAATAACCCAGATTATATTAATCTCATACTCTAGTATGAACCATAGAAATAACATCAGGTTATATTAATCTTGTGCCACAAAGTAAACAATAGAAGTAGCCATGGTTATATTCATTCCATACTATAGTATGAACCATAGAAATAATCTCAGGTTATATTAATCCTGGGCTACAAAGTGAATCATAGAAATAACCCAGGTTATATTAATCCTGTGCTACAAAATGAACCATAGAATTAACCCAGGTTATATTAATCCTGTGCTACAGGTGAACCATAGAAATAGCCCAGGTTATACTAATCCTGTACTATGGTACAAACTGTAGAAATAAAACCAGATTATATGAATCCCATACTATAGTAGTATAACCCCAGGCTTTATTAATTTGGTGCCCTAAAATGAACTGTAGAAATAATCTCAGGCTACATTAATCCAGTATTATGAATTAAAACATAGAAAAAAAACACTCAAAGAAACATTTACTTGTAATCACTGTGGTCCAAATCAAGCCAACTTGTTTCGTCCCACCAACCACAGGATTATTGTAAGACTAAATAAATCAGGACTACTTTGTTCAGCTTTCAAGCAACTGACCCTTCACTAAGCCCCCTTGGTTACTGTCCACCGTGGAGCTTCTTTTGGGGAACGTGATAGGAGGTAGCTGTAGGGTAGAACAGTTCTTACCTTGCTGTGGATGGTGTCATGTGGTGGGGCTGAGTCAAATATTTCATAGGCATCCAATGATGGGAGTTCCTGAGGTGGGGGCAAAACTAGGATATGCTCCAGTGAGGAGTTCTGATTGGTATAGGAGAAAAATGTGGGTGGGGCCTTTGGCTGTTGCTGCTTCTGATAAACCTGCTGAAAGGATGAGGATGTTGCGACAACACCCTGAAACTGGCATATGTCTCCTACTGAGTTACTATTCATTGTAAATTCCATCCCTGACCCAGTGGCGATATTGTAATCCACATGGGAATTCCCTGCACAAGATCCACTGGCTGAGGGGTCCACCTGGTTTATGAAGTTGTATCCTTGCCATTGGGCATCACTGTAGACCCCATTGTGAGGGTCACTTTCATGAGAAGGTTTTTGTTTGTAGGGACACTGGGACTGAAGCTGGCCATCCTGCCAACTCTGTTGCTGTTTATTTGTTTCCGGCAACTTGCTATTGACCTCAGTGGGATCGTCCAGACTTGCCTGTGTGTGTTGAGGGATCCAGTGACCATTGTGGACCCCAGTAACTGCATTAACTAGTCCAGAGCTGTTCTGAGGTAGCCTGTCCACGTTGGTTTTGCTTCCCTGTGGCTCAGGTATCCAGGTATGACATTTATTGTGTAGAGACTGAGCACTCAGGTGCTGCTGCATCTGCTGTGAGAGTTGCAGGATAGGGGACACTTGCCTAGACAGGTGGTAGGGAAGGTACGTACTTGACACAGCAGTAGGGTCAGGCTCAGTGACAGGGCCAGGGGGAGGGACATAGGGCTCAGATGGACCTTGAACAGGGTCCAGAAGGTCCGGTACAGGAACAGGAACTTGACTGTCTCCATCGCAGGTAGAATCCACAGTCTGATTCTCCAGTGAATCGTGGATATAGGAGAGGATCTCGTTGTTGGTGAGGAGGTCGTTGAGGGATGGGATGTAATGTGGCTCCATCTCCACCCGGATCATCCTCTCATCCAGGAGAAGAAGCTCCAGATCCTCAGCGTTCAGTCCAAGGTTCTCCAGTGCATTGAACAACTCACTGTTGGAGCAGTTCTCCTCACTCTCCAAGGATAGAGAGTCCAGTGTGGAAAGCAGGGGGTCAAAACTCGACAGATCTGGCTTGGAGCCTCCAGTTATGGTGTCTGGCACACAGTCCCACCTTTCTCCAGTTGCAGAAAAAGCACTAGTTTGTCCAAGCTCACCAAACAGGCTGCTGTGGTATGGTAGTTTGGGCTCTACTGCAGGTTGGCAGACGTACACAGACTCGTCCTGCCTCATCATTGCCCCCAGCAGGGAACTTGGGTCCAGCGAATCTTTGAAGCCTTTGTCCCCCTTTCCCTTCTTGGCCCTGCCACTCTTGCCTTTGGTTAGCATGTTGTTAGGGAAGCCAGGAATAGGGTAACTGGTCTCGTACAGCAAGGCCTCCCCTGTGGCAAAGGTGAAAGGGAGGTGCATGGAGCGTTTCCTCAGATGCTCGCCTCCTTCTTCCTCTCTGGAGGTGGGAAGAGATTTGCATTACGAGAGACACAAAATATAGCATGATAAACCAGATCCTACAAAGCTAGCATGCTAAATTGCCACTGATTGATTGACTGATTTTATTAGACCATGCCATATAACAAACAGAATTGTCATAATAAAAAATCAGAAGTCAGGAATAAAACTACTAATACACTTTCCGTCATTGGCCATAAGACCGGAAAGTCAAACAAAATCAGCAATAACTACAGCCTTGACGAGAGATCCCATGTGAAGAACAGTTCATTCTTCACTTGAGTACGCAGACTTACCCGAGTGGCCTCTGTGTAGCGATGATATAGTCAGGCTTGCCATTCTTGTACACGAGTCTAGCGTTGGCTTGCACCCATTTCCAACGGTTGTCCTTTGTGAGGAGTCGGAACACCGTCAGGCCACTCTCCCCAGTCTTAATCACTGCAAAACAATCAACCAGGCATGGGGTATCAACCAGTATAGCCTCCAATCCAGTGGTTCTCTTGGCCTTGAGTACTCTCCAAATATTTGTGTTTTTTATACTGCTTAATTCATTGTATTTGTTTAGCACTTTCTGCAACAAACACTGTTACACTAGCTTTACACAAGTCCATACTTCATAATGAGGGGGTACAGAGGCAAGAAATAGCTTCCAAAGAAGGCAAATGGTTGAACCCTTCAGTATATTACCCCAAAAGCATTAATGTAGCTAAAAACAAATAACAGTGGTTGGAGAAAGGTTAACATTACTACACAAATGTGGAAATGTTAATTGGTCTCCAACTAATAGATTTTAAAACCTTAGGTATCGTCTGATACTGAGACGAATCTGATATTTTTTCTTTAAAGCTGATATGAAATGCGCTCATCCCCTTGGGCTTTGATTCGGGGTTCGTCTTCACCTGGAGTTGCTTCTTGCCAGCTCTCGTGGCCGTCATCGGGGCCCAAGGGACGGCCGCATGCCATAGCTGCACTATGCAAGATTTTTTGGTAAAATTAATAATAAAATTACTGAGTCATGAGATAAAAACAGGCTAAAATATGGTGTGCATGCAAAGCCTGAAATAATCGTTTAGAAGTCAGATGCTTTTTTACATATCAACATCACACACAGGTTCGAAAAGAATCCGGCTCAATGTTTGGGTCTCAAATACAAAACCAAGACTAACCTGCACTGTTAGAAATAAAGGTTCTGTTCAGGTACATTTTTCGTTCATCAAGATACAAACAATGTAAATGTTCCCTCAAAGGTGGTTTTAAGGTCCAATTGTACACCTTAAATAAGTTGTACCAGGTGAAAAGTTCGTATTTGTACCTTTTCATAAACGAATGTTTTAAAACAGAACAATAAAATAAAAAGCCTGGAGACGAGACGGGGTGTGTGGAGTCAGTACAACTTCAAGTTTTGACTAAGCACTCTCTGCATACTATTTCAATCGCATTTGCAGTCGCCAGATTCATCCGCTTAGGGGTAAGGGGCCAGAAGCACAACCCATGTTAGAACGTTGAGTGCAACTACACATTTCCACCAGAGGGGTCACCAAAGCACAATTACACAGCAAAGCTTTGAAAACTACTAAGTTGAAGTACTACAGTGAAGCACTTCAGTTGTGATAAGCTTTACTCTTCCATTTTTACTGTTAACTTTCATTTGTGGGCAAAAACTCAGGGAGACTGGAACCGAGGCATCTTTGGGTTTGGCATATTCCTGCACAAATCTATGCTTTGGGCCCCATATTAAATTCCTCATATGGGTTTTTGACCCTAGTTAACATTTCTATCCACTCTTTGCGGCACAGCTTTGCCCAATCTCCTCTATAATCTGAGGGATTATGGGAAAATACGTCTCTCTCCCTAACTCTCTCTGCTCAGTTCAGCTCAGTTCTATGAGCTTTACTGCTTTGTTTTTAAGCAAGTAAACATGATGCCAATATCAATGGCACGGAACCAGCATTAACATTTCACATATATTATAATATTATGTCACAAATGCATATTAGCAACTATAATCATTATAAGGGTACAAGATTTTATTAAATTGAACATGGACAATACAAATAGTGACATCAACACATCCAATTTTCCTTCTCTCACAGTCTTTTACAACAAAAGAAGGCACCAGTTGTGACCCTCAACTTGTCAGTACAGCATCAAGGCCAGTGTCACTTCCTGTGGTTAAGTCAGAGGATTGGCTTGGATGTAAATCCCTCCCCATCTGATCCACGCCGGGTGGGGGTGGGGAGATTGGGTCACTGTAAAAGGGCTCTAGCTAAGCGTCCAGCACAAATCACTTCTAGGGTCATTGGGTTTATTTCAGACACTAATCTACTGGCTGAGGGTCAACAGAAAAAGAGAGAGAGGGAGAGTAAGAGAGCAAACCATGCCTATAATATTAGGTGAATGGAAGTTAGCTGCATTGCTAATGATGCTATTAGTTAGTGCTAATTTCTCTTGTAATTCCCCTGGCGGTTCTGTTTAGAACTATGAACACTCAGAGAACCATTTACATGATTAAATGGTTCTTTGCATGGTGAAAGGAGTCTTCAGATTGATGGAGAGTGTGTTTTATATGATTCTGTATAGAACCTTCTTCTGTATAGAAATGGTTTTATGTACCGACCACAAAGGGTTCTACTATTGCTACAGGCTTTTCAAAAAGGTTCTATAGAGAACCATCTACAGCACATTCACCATTAATCTGAATAATCATTTCACGATGCTAAGAACCTTTTAATCATGCAAAGCGTTCTTTGAGTTCTACACAGAACCATTTTCTTTACTAAAGAACCCTTGAAGAACCATATTTTGAGAGTGTGTACTACTAACCCAAATTGAACCCTCAGGTTCTTCTAAGCCTTCAGAGAAGACCTAATGATTTAATGCATTCATATTTAATAGAATCATCATGCTTGTTTTATATAAACTCTGCAAGTTTTGCAGTAATGGTTTTATTTCATTGTTAAGCTTTAGTGAAACAAGATCTTGAAACAGCCCAACAGAAAATTGTCCAATCAGGATTGTCTTCTCTGTGGTATCTAGGTAAGCGAGCTCTCCCATTGGTTAGGACTTTAGGAGCTGAACTGAAGGCCTTACATGCCAGATCAACTACCAACGTAATAAGGAAGTGACTGGGGACACACCCAATTATGTTTTGATTTACAATGGGTGGGCCAAACTTTGAAAAACATCACTCTAGGCCTTCTGGAAGTTCTGGATACATCCCTGATTCTGAATACAAGCCAGTCTAAGGTTTCAGGTGGTTGTTAAGAATGTTAACCTGCATCATACAAGGTAAACTACATGTTAACATCTGTTACGAGCTTCAGCTTAAACATATGGAATGACTCTAACAAGCTTCAGTTATGTGGTTAATCTACAACGGCCAAACAGTGTTGCACCAGCGTTACCGTAGTGCTAACATACTATTAGAAATCTCATTGGGCCGCTGGCCGAAATTAGCATTATCATAGAGGTGGGTTGTTTTCTTGGCCTGATCTGAAGGCCTAGCTCTGATGGTTCACCACTGGTAATCAAACAAGGCTGAAAATAACTTACTGCGAACGTGGTTCTCTGCGCAGTACAACATGTCGGCTGCGTGGATGAACTGGTAACCGGTTCCTCTGACTCTTAATTCTGCCTCGGTGTAGCCCAGAACGATCTTACCCCTGCAAAACACACAACACCGTCATCAAGGACAACATTAGCACTAGAATAATCACATCTGGAGAACCCTCACTGTCCACTTTATCAGAAACCCCTCCACCTTGTTGGTGTACAGTTAGAGACTTTAGCCGAGTGAGGCCGTTGAGTGGTCAGTTTGGGGTAGAGGGAGGCTGATGAATTGCATACGCCAACAGATGGACCACAGTCTCTATGTGTACACCTATAAAGTGGACGTGTAAGGTAGGTGGACAGTGAGTGGACAGTAGAGTCTGTGATAAAGAACTCTTAGAGTGTAAAGAAAAGGCCGTTACTTGGCGTCACAGGCCATTGGAGTGAAGTCCAGCTTGTGCTTGGTTCTGAAGATCATGTTTTTGGTGCGGATCTCCAGAATGGAGGGAGGCTGGAGGGGTGTGGCTACAGCAAACAGGGCCAGCTGGGGCGGGACCTGACCCCCATCGTCCAGTCGTCTGTTCTGCCCGTGGAGGAACTTGAGACGGCCCTGTAGATTCAGCGCCTGCCAAATGAAAAGTCAACACTGGAATTTTATTTTGCACAACAGCAAAGGGTTTGCAGGTAACAACTGATGGTAGAGACAGAAATCCATCCATGACACTTTCTATCACGAGGGCCTGTGCATTAAATACTGTATATAATATTTATAATACCACTTATATAACCTTTGTCTAATACTACAGCAGTACTGCACATAATACTCTATATAACACTGAAATTATACTGTGTATAATATCCTAAATCATCCTATATAACACTATATAACACAATATATTGGTCTATATGATTCTACAGAAATGCTGTAGGTACATCATTCAATAGGAATACTGTATTAAATAGTCCTATATAATACTACCATAATACTTTATATGATGCCCTGTATAACACCACAGTAATAATATAATTCCCTATTTAATATCTGCCCTATATACCTATATAGTATTATATAGGGCATAATATACAGTATTATTGTAGTGTTGTATATGGCATTATATAGGGCACAATATACAGTGTTATTGTAGCATTATATAGGGCATTACATTACTACAATAATACCATATATAATGCCCTGTATAATACTGTAATAAAAAATTATTACAGTAATTCCATATATAATACTTTCTACTACTATATATTCCATATATAATACTGAAGTAATACCGCAATAGTACTGTGTGTATAAATATATATATATATATATATATATATATATATATATATATACAGTACTATTGATTTTTTAATGGAATTGTGGATGTTAATTAACAACAGGATTTTTTTACAGTAAAATACAGTATTCATCATTTCCTGTAAAACCACTGTAAATTACTGTGAGTTGGATGTTGAGCTGTATCTGCACAGGATTATGGGATATGACAGTTAAAAAGACAAATATTTTAATAAAAAACTTCTGAAATTTTGTCACATTCATGCAAATTATTAGCAAAGGTAAAATGTGAAAAATACGTATCTACATTTAAAATGCACATTTGAGAAATTCTGCGCATGTACAGCGCAAAACAGTCAGAAATACATACAGTACATTACTGGCTACTATGTAAGCTATGCAAAATAGGTAAAAATACAGGAGATTACTGTACTTTAATTAAAGCTTATTACTGTAAGTGTACAGCAGAACGCAGCTACATCACAGTAATCCTGTCGAGTCCCAGTATACAGTAAATTCAGTAAATTATTTGAAAAATCTGCTAAAATACTGAATTTCGCCTAAAAGATACTGATTTCGACTCTTCGGCAGAGCTAACTAGGCTGAATTTGAAATGAAAACTGACCCTGTAACAGAACTGAGGCCGACCCCCTGCTCACTAGGCTCCTCCTAGCTGTGGCGTGGACATTATATGACCAGCAATACAGTGATTATCACAGCAAAGGGCCACTGTGACGTCTGACCCACTTGCTTAGTCAAACCGAACATGCTAAACCACTGAGTCAGAGAGAATCCAGCCGAGTCCAATCCAGGACATGTATGACACATACTCCCCGTGCTGGTGGGGCTATTCTGGGTCAGGGAGAATCACAGGCCACAGCTAACACCTACAGAAATCTAATATATAACAATATACATCGACTGGCCACTTCATTAAAACCACCTCCTTGTTTCTACACTCACTGTCCACTTTATCAGCTCCAGCACAACATACACTAACACACCACCACCACATCAGTATCACTGCAGTGCTGAGCATGACCCCCCTGTTCTGTGGGGGTCCTGACCATTGAAGAACAGGGTAACAAAGTATGCAGAGAAACAGATGGACTACAGTCTGTAACTGTAGAACTACAAAGTGCTCCTATACGGTCAGTGGAGCTGATAAAGTGGACAGTGAGTGTAGAAACAAGGATAAAAGGTTTTTTTATTTACATTTACATATTTAACAGACCTGAGTAATTAAGCAGAGCGTTGGGAATTCTGTCCCCTCTGAAAGTTCAAATTAACTGAATCCGGGCACATTTCAGTCCAGCTTCCTCTTCAAATGAGCTTTCAGGAGCTGAAGCTACTCACCAGAAACCCGGAGGAGTTGTCGAGGAGGCAGCGGAAGCGGCAGACAAAGCTCCGTTCCAGGAAGGAGGAGTTTTCAGGCGGGAGCTGCTCGGGGTTGTAGGTCACCAGAGCTGAGCTGGAGACGCCGTCTCCATCTGAGAGAGACACAAAGTGTATCTTTGTAGGGTAGGTACAAAGTAGGTTAGGTGTTTCTAATAAAGTGGCCAGTGAGTGGAAGGTCAAGGTGGGTGTTTCTAATAAAGTGGCCAATTAGTGGAAGCACAAGATGGGTGTTTCTAATAAAGTGGCCAGTGAGTGGACATACAAGGTTGGCGTTTCTAATAAATTGGCCAGTTAGTGGAAGCACAAAGTAGGTGTTTCTAATAAAGTGGCCAGTTAGTGGAAGCGCAAGGTAGGTGTTTCTAATAAAGTGGCCAGTTAGTGGAAACACAAAGGTGGGTGTCTCTAATAAAGTGACCTGTTAGAGGAAGTATAAGGTCAGTGTTTCTCATATAGTGGACAGTTAGTGGAAATACAAGGGGGCAATAACTGATGCTTCAAAACATCCATAAAATATTGAAATATTACAATTCAAGCTATTTTGCAGTTATTAAGGTTTATAAATAAGACTTCATTTTACAGTAAAGTGAGTGGAATGAGACAAATATTTTCGACCCGTCTCGTGCAGAGACTATTTGTTGTGCTGTAACATTTCCCGCTCAGCAGTAGTCCTGCTAAAGGTCACTCTCTCTTCCCAAAACTCACTCTCTCTGTCTATGAGTGCTTTTTTCTGTTAAACTAGCGCTCTGTATCTGGCTGTTCGTGCTGAAGTCAGAGGGGTGAGGGGGTAAGAGGCTGAGGTGGGCAGTGATGGGAGGGGGTGTTTATCTGGGAGCGTTTGGGTGTGTCTTTCTGCCTCTGTGTGAGGGTGAATGTGTACGACTGTGTGCAGTTATTCATGTGTATGTGTTAATCTGTGCTCCTGTGTGTCTCATTGTACAAGGAACCTGAACACTAGACAAACTGGAGTCCCCACTTTTAGTAAAGGCTAAGTAAGTATATTCTTTTCCTCGCCCACTTTATATTTGAACCAAAATTTGACTGTACATGCTTACATGAGCACATTAGCACAATTATAGTTACTTTACTCATTATTATATCAGTTTCCCTAAAACTGTCACTGTCAAACTAATACATACTGTACATAAACTGAAACATACTGTATATAAACTAATGTATAATCTGATATGTATTTTATACAAACTGATACATACTGTATATAGACTGATATATATTGTATGTAAACTGATGTATACTATATAAAAACTGATACATATTGTATGTAACATGATATAGGCCTATACTGTATATAAACTGAAATATGTAGTATATACATGCATATATACTGTATGTACATCAATATATATACTGTATATAAACATACATATATATATATATATATATATATATATATATAAACTGATACATATATGAACTATGTTAACTGAAATATACTGATACATATGTTATATAAGTTGATATACACTGTATATAAACTGATAAATATGATATGTAACTGATAAATATGATATGACTGGTATATACTGTATATAAACTGAAACTGTTTATAACCCCTGTCACAAACAATTCTTATATTCTTTACAGTGGCGTATTCTTCACATCAAACCAGTCTGAATGACTTTTTGAAATTTTGAAACTGGGAAAATTCCTCAACCAATCAGCTTCCTGATGCAGTGTAGTGTTTATCAAACATGAGTGTGCTGGCTAGTGTTAAGAAGGACAGCTCACAGCTTTGGTCCCCATCAGGCCCAAAGTGTATGAGTGTGTGTGAATGTGAATGTATGTGTCTTACCTTGTGGGGACTCGTGGGTCGGGGCTGCAGTGGATGGGGGGTTGAGGGCCCAATGCAGGTTCCGTCTAAAAGCCTGCTGATCCTCTGTATGAATCAGCTCAAACACTGACTGGTGCATTACATCCGTCTGAGAGAGAGAGAGAGAGAGAGATAGAGAGAGAGAGACAGAGAGAGAGAGAGAGAGACATAGAGACATTGACATACAGTAATACAGCATTGCTCTGCCATACAGTTTGGGCTCTTTCTCTTCTCAAGTCTACACAAACATCATTAAGCAGCACTGTTTTTTTCTATAAACCCATTCAATATGCAGTATTACTGTAGCAGTAAAGAATTATATACAATATTACAGTAATAAAAGTGTTATATACAATATATATACAATATTACTGTGTTAATAGAAGTTTTAAATACAATATTATATGCAGCATTACAGTAATAAAAATGTTATATACAGTATTATGTACACGATTATTGTAGTAGTAATTATGTACAGTATTACATACAGTATTACTGTAATAGTGTTGTATATAGTATTATTGTTGTAGCATTTTATACTTATAATTATATACAATATTACTGTAGTAGTACTGTTACATACAATATTATATATAATATAACTGTAGTATTGTTGCACACATTACAATATTACATACAATATTGCTGTAGTAGTGTTATGTACTGTATTACATACAGTATTACTGTAATCATAGTGCTATATACAGTATTATGTACAACATTATTGTAGTAGTACAGTATTACATACGGTATTGTTGTAATTGTGCTATATACAATATTATATAGAGTATTACTGTAGTAGTGTTATATACAGTATTGTATACAGTATAAGTGTAGTACTGTTATATTCAATATTACAGAGTATTACTGTAGTAGTGTTATATACAAAATGATATAGTGATACTGCAGTAGTATTACCGTAGTACCATTTACAGCAAGGTTCGAAATACAGGAGGTCCTGGGGGTCTGGGACCCCCTAAGTAACCACGTGGACCCCCTGAATGTCTCAAAATCAAAATTCTGGAGGGTCACAGTGCCGCTATGGTGAGTGAGTTAGCAGCCAGCCACCGATGAAGTAGCCAGCCAATGTGGGACCCCTGAATACGGGGGGGTATTTCCCACACTGATTTACAGTATTACATACAGTTTATATGCAGTATTATTACTGTAGTAGTATTATATACAGTATTACTGTATCAGTAGCATTGCAAATGGCCGCAAATGCCCCCTGTGACTTCACCGTTAGAATGAATCTGTGTATGTGTGCGTAGGTGTGTATCAGTGTGTGTGAGTCAGGTGATCAACTCTAATCGCTGTATGCAAACATGTGTGTTGGTAATACAGACAGTAAATACTATTAGCTGGATTAATCACTGTTAATCAGGATGGGCAGAACAGCAACCTGCTAAGTGTGTGTGTGTGCATATGTGTGTGTGTGTGTGTGTGTATTAATAACAGAGATAAGACTGACCAATATGTAACAATTAACCTGCAGGTGACCCCAATGGAATTACGTCCATCCCTTGCCCATCTATCTATCAATCCATTTTACAGTGCATGAGATTCAGACATGCAGTTAAACAGTGCTATGGGCACCATTTACATGTTTGTGTGTATAAACTTATCATAAAATTAATTCTACCATAATAATACATGTAATATTATTTACTGCTTTAATACTGTATATAATACTGGATATACAGTGTATAATGTTCTATCTAATGCTATAGTAACACTATATATAAATACTATGTTAATACTGGATATAATACTGTATATAATGCTACAGTGATAATGTATATACTATTTTATATAGTGTTACTGTGTGTTAAAGCTCACCTGATGGAATCCAAGGTAATCCTGAATCGTGTGTGAAGCGTAGAATATGATCCCTTCGGATGTGACCACCAGCACAAACCCACTGAGAGCCTGTAAACGAAAACAAACAAGCATACATAACACATAACAACAACATGTTTGCAACGCCGCTGGACAGTTATTTCCACTCATACAAGACCAGACTCCTCTCTGTCTGAATGGGGTGAGACCAAAACACTCGAAACTGAAGTTTACTGAATAACTGTTTAAAATACATATTTGAAATCAGTGGTAAAATCTGATGAAAACCTCATGAATATTTTGTAGCATTTGGCTCAACAACGCACACAATGGCTGGTTTTTCGCCTACTGTTGTTCTGGCTACTGCGCTTGCGCAGATCTCCACGACGGCAGTGACTTTTCCTGTGAGCACCACGATATTATCAACGCTTCTCCACTTGTGGCTTAACCAGCAAGCTGATGGGCTCTTTTTCCTGAAGGGCGGGGCTTTCTCCGCAAACAGACGCCATGTTGAGCATTATGAGCTTTCCTGTTCTTATTTTAACCAGTGACTCCTCTCCTCATTTACACCGTCTCTGGTATTTTTTGGCATGTAAACAGATTGCCTGTGTGCTTCATTAGTGTGGTAGCCACTGTAGTGCAAGATTTATACGTGAAGTTTCGGCTAATTTTGATAAGTTATAACGTTAGCTAACACTATAGCTGACTAACTACTGCTAGCAAACGTAAAAGCTTTCTTAGGCGCAGTTCACTGATTTAGTTTAGTGTCATTTAGTATATCGTTTATAGTGTACAAAAATAGTGTATCATGAGAGAATATAGTGTAAAGTGCAAAAATAAAATGTATAGTGTAAAAATATAATGTACAGTATAAGTAACAGACGGTTCTTCAAGAGTTATTTCGTACATAGAACCATAAACACTCAAAGAACCATTTGCATGCTTAAATGGTTCTTTGCATAGTGAAATGGTTCTTAAGATTGATGGAGAATGTGTTGTATATGGTTCTACATAGCACCAAAAATGGTTCTTCTATTGTTACGTTTAAAAGAAAAGAAGCCTTTTGGTGCGATATAGAACCTTTTTGAAACAGGAAACATATAACCATATACAACACGTTCTCCATCAATACGAAGAACCATTTCACCATGCAAAAAAACATTTAAACATGCAAATGGCTCTTTGAGTGTTATAGAACCATTCTATATAGAACCATAAAAATATTTTTTATTTATTATTCTTGTATATATTTAAGCAACAGAACATGAGAGGGAGTGTGTTATCGTGAAATAACATCACGGCTGTGATTTGGTCGCCGTAGATCATCACAGCCGTGATGTTATTGGCGATAACACACTCCTTGAGTGTTCTATTGCTTTAATACAGCAGTTAAATAAATACAGTAATAAATTAATAAACTGGGCCGTGAACGCGGCGTTTAATATGTTTTAATGTTCGCAGTTCCTTCACCGAATTATAGTTCCTTAACGAGCAGCTTGTTGTTACGTCAGAGTAACGAGCTCCGCCCACTCGCTGCACAGCCGGCAGTTCGTTCTCCAGCTCCACACAGAACAACTGACAGTTTGGGAATTTAGTGTCGTCTCATCTTCAGAGTCTGACCAAATCGGCTGTCGGTCAAATGTGATCTTAAAAGTGTCCATTTTCTGTTTGTGGCAAAGTAAAAAGGTTAAAATGTCTTGAGCGTCTCCTACAGCTGTCAAAGTCATTGCTTAGCAACGGCGTCTCAGCGGAGTGATACAGTGTTTGTGAAAAACCTGTGATGTTATGGTGAAATAACAGCACAGTTAGAGACGCTTCTCAACCAATCAGCCTGTGTGGCCGGAACTAACTGTTGTATAATGTACTATATAGTGTAAAAATGCAGTATGAAGTATAAGAATATAGCATATAGTGTACGAATATAGTACTCATTATAAGAATATACACCCATCAGGCATAACATTATGACCACCTCCTTGTTTCTACACTCATTGTCCATTTTATCAGCTCCACTTACTATATAGGTGCACTTTGTAGTTCTACAGTTACAGACTGTAGTCCATCTGTTTCTCTGATACTTTGTTACCCTGTTCTTCAGTGGTCAGGACCCCCATGGACCCTCACAGAGCAGGTACTATTTGGATGGTGGATCATTCTCAGCACTGCAGTAACACTGACGTGGTGGTGGTGTGTTAGTGTGTGTTGCGCTGGTCTGAGTGGATCAGACACAGCAGTGCTGCTGGAGTTTTTAAACACCTCAGTGTCACTGCTGGACTGAGAATAGTCCACCAACCAAAAATATCCAGCCAACAGCGTCCTGTGGGCAGCGTCCTGTGACCACTGATGAAGGACTAGAGGATGACCAACACAAACTGTGCAGCAGCAGATGAGCTATCGTCTCTGACTTTACATCTACAAGGTGGACTGACAAGGTAGGAGTGTCTAATAGAGTGGACAGTGAGTGGACACAGTGTTTAAAAACTCCAGCAGCACTGCTGTGTCTGATCCACGTAGAAACAAGGAGGTGCTCATAATGTTACGCCTGATCAGTGTAATATATAGTGCAAGTACAGACGGTATAGAGTATAGTATACGCTGCACTATATACTGAACTGAGACCCTTTTTCAGACAGCAAAAGGCATCAGTGTGGAAGTGAAGTGCTCTCAGCGCTCCCAGCTGTAAGTAAGTTGGTGTTATACGCAGATCTGAGAGATTTTCAGCCGGTCGGGTCAGCATCTTCACTCCACACACACACCCCTCCAGCTGGAGTGTCCATGACAACTCGGAAACGATAAAACAAAGAGAACAGAGTCACGAAATATGTCACGGCATGTGTGTGCAGTGAGAAATCACACGTCAGCACCGACTTCCTTCAGCCAGCCAGCGTGTGTGTATGTGTGTGTATGTCTGTATAGGTGTGAGTGTTGCCTTCAGGTTCTGCACACAGTTTTACGGTTCCTCACCATCTGGAGTGCTTTGCAGCCTGGATGTGTGACCACAGAATGTGTCCAAACATTTTATACACAGGATCAGTTTTACATACAGAGTTACAGTCGTGTGCAAAAATCAGAGACCACCCTTTATTTATTTAATAATCAGTCAAAAAAGACATAAAGGACACATTATTCATTTTTCATGAGACATTTTTTGAGAAGATCAGATAGAAGATCATTCACTTGCATAAAGAAGGAGAATGTCAAAGTTAAACATGGCGCTGTCATAGGATGCCACCTTGAGTCAGCGTGTGATATTTCTGTCCTGCTAGATCTGCCCTAGACAACTGTAAGTGCTACCACCGAGAGTGGGACCACCGAGTGCTGAAGCTCACAGTGTCTATCATCTGTTGAATCTCCCACTAACGAGTCCCAAACTACCTCTGGAAGCAACATCAGCAGAAGAACTGCACATTAGGAGCTTCCCAAAATGCGTTTCCATGGTCGAGCAGCTGCACACAAGCCTAAGATCAAAATGCACAATGCCAAGTGTTGGCTGGAGTGGAGTAAAGCGTCTCCACTGGATTCTGGAGCAGTGGAAAACGTGTTCTCTGGAGTGACGAATCAGCTTCTCTATCTGTCAGTCTGATGGACGAGTCTGGATTTGGCGAATGCCAGGAGAACATTACCTGCCTGACTGCACTGTGCCAGCTGTAGAGTTTGGTGGAGGAGGGATGATGATATGGGGCTGTTTTTCAGGGGTTGGTCTAGAACCCTCAGTTCCAGTGAAGGGGAATCTTAAAGCTTCAGCACCAAGACATTTTGGACAATTGTACTCTTTCAACTTTGTGGGAACAGTTTGGGGAAGAACCTTTCCTGTTCCAGCATGACTGAGCCCCAGTGCCCAAAGCAGCTCCATAAAGGCCTGACTGGGTGAGTTCGGTGTGGAAGAACTTGACTGACCCTTACAGAGCCCTGACCTCAACCCCATCCAACACCTTTGGGATGAACTAGAACGGAGATTGTGAGCCAGACCCTCTCGTCCAACATCAGTGTCTGACCTCACAAATACTTTTCTGGATGAATGGACACAAATTCCCACAGACTCTCCAACATCTTGTAGAAGCTTCCCAGAAGAGTGGAAGCTGTTAGAGCTGCAAAGGGGGACCAACTCCATATTAATGCCAATGGATTTAGAATGGGATTCATAAAAGCTCCTGAAGGTATGATGTGGAGGTGTCCCAATACTCTATATATACTGTCCCAATACTCTATATAGCGTATATATGTATATCGCTGTTGTCGGAAGAAAACCTTGTATGTCCATTTTTGATGTTTTTGAGTTTTTGACTTAATATGAAAATACCTGTTACACTTTACATAAATTTCATGATGAATGGACCAACAGAAACAGCCCAAACTGACTTGGACTTTCTGGTTCCATTGACTTAAATTAAAAGTAAAGTAGTTTTTTTTTTCCTTCTCCTGTAAAGTTACCATTTTGGAGATACAAGGTTTTCTTCCAACAACGGTGACATATAGTAAATAAATACTTTCTGCTTTTTTTCTGATGCTGAAAAAAGCTGCACTTTCTGCTGTTTTACCTGTGAAGTAAATAAAGGAAAGGTGGTCTCTGTCTGTTGGACAGTACTGTACGTACGTATACGCGCTCCTCTCTAACTGTAATACGGTTATATCACCCGTAAGCATGAGGAACCACGACCTTCAGCCTCAACAAACAACACACACACACAAACACCATAATGAGCGCAGTGTCTGAGCACTGATGCTCAATATAAATATTTAGGTTCATGTGTCTGCAGTGAGCACTACACAACCCCCGCAGGGTCGAGCGGCAGTCACTAAACATCAGCATCAGCCAGAGAGAGAGAGAGAGAGAGAGAGGAAGGGAGAGAGTCTCAGTGATCTTACTGTGTTCTACTTCAGCATTGCTGACTAAATTCATACACTATATACTGTGCACTGTGTTCATAAATGATGCACTATATTTTTACACTCTGCACTATAATCTTACTCTATAAACTGCACTCTTAAAAAGATGGTTCTTCATGGGTTCTTTAATAAAAAAAGAAGAGTTCTTCTATTGTTACAAGCCTGACGTCATAACAGTAGCAGGACCATTTTTGGTGCGATACAGAATCATTCCCAAAAGGTTCTGTATAGAACCATACACAACACATTCTCCATCAGTTTGAAGAATGCTTTCACCATGCAAAGAACCATTTAAGCATGCAAAGGGTTCTTTAAGTGTTCATGGTTCTATACAGGCCTATTGTTTTTATTAAAGAACCCTTGAAGAACCGTCGTTTTTAAGAGTGTTTGTGCTGTATTCTTATACTACGTACTATATTACTACATTTCTGAGTCTTGAAATCACTCAAGTTTTGTTATTTCAAGAGAGAGAGAGAGACACAGAGAGAGAGAGTACAGAGAGAAAGGGTAGAGAGAGAGACAGAGAGATAGAGAGAGACAGAATGAAAGAGAGGGAAAGAGAGAGAGAGAGAGTACAGAGAGAGAGGGAGAGAGAGAGAGAGACAGAGAGAGAGAGACAGAGAATGAAAGAGGGAAAAAGAGAGAGAGAGAGAGAGTACAGAGAAAGAGCAAGAGAGGGAGAGAGAGAGAGCGAGATAGTGAGAGAGAAAGAAAGGGAGAGAGAGAGACAAAGAGAGAGAGAAAGAGAGCGAGGGGAAGAGGGAGAGGGAAAGAGGAAGAGAGAGACAGAAAGAGTGAAAAGGGAAGAAAAGAGAAGGAAAGTGAGAGAGCGAGAGGTAGAGATAGATAGAGAGAGTACAGAGCGAGCGAGAGAGAGAGAGAGATAGAGAGAGAGATACAGAGAGAGAGAGAGAGAGAGAGAGAGGTAGAGATAGAGAGACAGAGTACAGAGACAGAGCGAGAGAGATAGAGAAAGAGAAAGGGGGAGAGAGAGAGAGAATCGGTGAGAGAAGTGGTGAAGTAAAGTAAGACGTCCAAATTTATCTTCTCTTTGGAACCGAAGGTAAATATGGAGAATCTCTCTCTGAATCTTCACTCGATCTGCTCTGAATTATACATCATCCCTCTGTCTGCATTATTCACCACGCAGCGTCTGAAACTGGAGCACAGGCCAACCTGCAAATAGCTTTTCTCTCTTTGTACTCTCTCTCCATCTACCTCTCTCTCTCTCTCTCTCTCTCTCTCTCTCTCTTTCCATTCACCTGGCTGAGAAGAAACAACGCTGAAAAAAAACTTCCTAATAGCACAAGGTAGAACCATTGAGAAGACTCAAAAAGAGAACCTGAGGAAGAACCACTGGGAAAAACCGAGACTGGAAAGCAGAAACTCGTCAGAGACTTGTTCTATTTCTCACTCCCAAAGTAGTAACTACGAAGTCTTTTGGTCGTCTTGTGGAGTCGACACTGCTGATAATTAACTGAGCTCATTAACAATGAAAACAGTTCATTAAAGCTACACTCTGTAAGATCTGGGGATTTGGAGACCTCTCTGGTGGAAATGTGTAATTGCATGCAACGTGTGAAAGAATATTGGGCCTCATTCACCGACCGTTCTTAAGAATAAATTTCTTCTTAAACACAGTTTTCACAAAGATTCTGACTCACCAGTGTTCTCTTATGTGGGATTTGTTCTCAGGTAAGAACAGAATCTACACACAGTCAAGAGCACAAAGGTGAGAACAGTTCTGCGCTTTAAGAACACGTCATGAATCTGACGTAAACTGTTTCTTAGGATCTTTCTCAAGAACACACTTGAGAACAAACATAGAACAATACTGGTGAACGAGGCCCAGTGTTCTTAGCTAGTGTACTAGCTTGATGTATTTTGGTATTTTGGTAACTTTTTCCCCATCGTTGTAAAAATGTACTCAATAAAGCCAACAGTAACAGATATTAACAAATGTCTCTGGCCTAAATATGTGCTACATTTTAAAAATTATTTAGCTACCATTGGCCACTAATTCAGTCATATATATCAGCATGTTGGGAGTTAAAATTCTCAAATTTCTCTACATTTTCCTGTTCACTACTCATCTAATTACAAGCTGTCTGAGTGCAACTTTCTTTTGCTTAACTCAGAAATTACTTATGGAGTCCAACTTATGGAATTTAATTTGTGCCCAAAATTTCAAATAAAATTAATAAACCCACCAGCAAAATGTTGATTATCAAAATATTTAAAATATGCTGCAAATACAAATAACGAGACTTAAATCAAATTTATTTCACAAACTTACTCTACTCATTTTCACTCATTCTGATATAAATGACTCATTTAGCCTGTTCTGCTTTCTTTTTTTCCATTTGCTGATATTTTTTGCTTCTGAAATTTTTCTTTTGCGTCTGATTTTTGGCACTTTTTCACAGGAGGCGGGGCTCAGAAGAGGGTATTCACCTGCACTCTCTTTTGGCCAACTGGTTCTTTAGTTTTAGGACTGGAGCTAAGAGGCTAATGAAGCTAACCAGTAATAGGAGCTCATACCAATTAGCGTGGTGCTAACTGCGCGCCTAAATCTTTATTTTGGTGTTTTTATTAGCTTTTTGTTTAGATTCCATTGGAAGGTAAGAGATATGGTAATCATTTGAAATAAGGTGTGGCCACGAATTACTATACTGAGACCACAAGGTAAGTTTCTAATAACTTGTGGCCTCAGTATAATAATTTGTGGCCTCAATGTATTAATTTGTGTCCTTTTTATAGTAAACTGGCACCTCGATATAGTAATCTGTGGCCTTATCATATTAATTCTAAATATTCTAAATATTAATAAATTCTAAATTCTACATTCTAAACTCTAAAATATTAATTTGTGGCCTCAATATAGTAAAGTGTGGCTTCAAAATATTAATTTGTGGCCTCAAAATATTAATTTGTGGCCTCAATATATTATTTGTGGCCTCAATATATTAATTTGTGGCCTCAATATAGTAAAGTGTGGCTTCAAAATATGAATTTGTGGCCTCAAAATATGAATTTGTGGCCTCAATATATTATTTGTGGCCTCAATATAGTAAATTGTGGCCTGAATATATTAATTTGCGACCTCAAAATATGAATTTGTGGCCTCAATATGTTATTTGTGGCCTCAATATATCAATTTGTGGCCTCAATATGTTAATTTGTGGCCTTAGTATATTAATATGTGTCCTCAGTGTAGTAAAGTGTGGCCAGTTTTCACTGTGAAGTTCAGCTCATGGTCTTCAGACGGGCTGTGAATGCTGTAGTCTGTTAACGGCTGTTCTGCTCAATACTCCTCTTTTAACCTCTTCAGTGACCCCTGACCTGTCCTACAGCTTCTGCGTCTAGCCCAGCATGACCTCTGACCCCTCGCTCTGTCCTGGCACGATGGTTTGGAGTGACACGCCAAACGCACTGATATGAGAACATGGTGGGGAAGACGTGTAAGTGAAAGTCATAAAGGGGCGGAGCAACTCTTCTAACCACCCCCAGCCCATCCAACATACCTGCAGAAGCAGCTCCCCCTCTGGCAGCCATCCGTCCACCAATCCCGTGGCTTTACTGTTGTCATGGTTACTGCTGTTGGTGTGGTTCTTGAGGGCGACTGGAGAGAGAGAGAGAGGAAGTTATTAAAATATGTATTGATGAATAACAGAGAAACAGTAAAGCCTCATATGTATATTTACATATTACAGCACTTTACTGTACAGCATAATTATCAGAGTGAAAGAGAAGGAGAAAGGAAAGAAAGACAGGAAAGGGAGAGAGAGAGCGGAAGAAAGAAAGAAAGAAAGAAAAGAGAGAGAAAGAGAAGGAGAAGAAAAAGAAGAAAGAGAAACGAAAAACAGTAAGGAGCAAGAAAGCAAATGGAAAAAAGGGAGCAAGAAAGGAAGGGAGAAAGGAAGAGAGAGAAAAGAGAGAAATATGAGCGAATGACAGGGAAGAAAGAAAAGAGGGAAAGGGGGAAAGAGAGAGTGAAAAAAGAAAAGAAAGAAAAAACAAAACAGAGGAAGTGAGGGGAGGCAAGAAAAGACAGAGGGGAAGAAAGATAGAGAGAGAGAGGAAGAAAGAAAGGAAAGAAAGAGAAAAAAGCGAAAGAGAAAGGGGAAGAAAGAGAAGGACTAGATAAAAGAGCAAGACGGAAGAAAGAAAAGAGAAAGTGATACGGAAGAAAGAAAAGAGGAAGAAAGAAAACAGAGGAAGAGAGGAAAAAAGAAAATAGTGTAACGAGAGAGAGAGAGAGAGAGAGAGAGAGAGAGAAAGGTAAAGAGAGGAAAAAAAAGAGAGGAAAAGAGAGTGAGAGAGAGTGGAAAGAAGAAAAAAGAGAAACTGTAGTGACCTTTCTCAGCATTTTCACATCTATCGTCCATTTTCAAAAGTAAACGCTCCCCATCATTGGGGCCTCAATATGTTAATTTGTGGCCTCAGTATAGTAATTTATGTCCTTAATATATTAATTTGTGCCCTCAATATATTCATTTGTGGCCTCAATATATAAAATATGTGGCCTCAATATGTTAGTATGGCCTTAGTACATTAATATGTGTCCTCAGTGTAGTAAAGTGTGGCCAGAGTATCTCAGCTCATAGTCTTCAGACGGGCTGTGAACGCTGTAGCCTGTTAACGGCTGTTCTGCTCAATAGCCCTCACTTAACCTCTTCAGTGACCCCTGACCTGTCCTACAGCTTCTGCGTGTAGCCCAGCTTGACCCCTGACCCCTCGCTGTGTCCTGGCGTGATGTAATGAGCAGAAAGAAAGAGACGTCTTTTATGCTGGAAGACAAAGAGAACGGCGTCCAGACGTGTACCAGACAGTCTGAGACAATGAGGCCACAATGCGAACGATCAGTGTTCAATTTCTTCAAGTGTCAAACACACTAACGGCTGTAAAACAGAGGGTCAGAAGGTTGCAGGCCTTCACTGACCTACTGGTCACAACAATGAGTCTGGGTGACCTCTGCTCTCCACTTTCCTCTCGGCTGTGAACGGAGATTCAAGTGGAGTCGGGTTTAGTTAAAAAAGAACTGTGAAAAGGAGTCTGGTAGCAGCTAAAGCCTCTGTACACTCATAAAGAAAGGGTTCTTCAAGGGTTCTTTAGTAAAGAAAATGACTCCATATAGAACCATGAACACTCAAAGAACCCTTTGCATGATTAAAGGGTTCTTTGCATCGTGAAATAGCTCTTCAGACTAATGGAGAATGTCTTGTGTATGGTTCTATAACCTTTTTTGAAAAGGGTTCTGTATAGCACCAAAAAGGGTTCTTCTATTGTTACAAGCTTGACATTGTAACAATAGAAGAACCCTTTTTGGTGCTATACAGAACCCTTTTCAAAAAGCACATTGTACAGCACATTCTGCATCAATTTGAAGAACTATTTCACGAAGCGAAGAGTTCTTTGAGTGTGAATGGTCCTATATAGAACCATTTTGTTTACTAAAGAAGCCTTGGAGAACCATCCTATACTGAAACATCAGGACTATAGTGGCCTAAAGTTCTAGGTAACAGAGTAAAGTATTAAAAATGTTTATATGATGCTAAACTTGACTGTTATATTAAACAACCAGCAAAGCTTGAATGAAAAACATAAAATATAAATATGATAAATCTGAGAGCTGTGTGGGCGTGGCTAATAAGCAGCTTGATTGACAGCTCTCTGTCCAGCACTCCTAGCCTGCTCCGCCCCTCATACAGAGCTAAAATCATCATCCAGCTTTTATGTGATGCTAACTGGACGATAAAAGTCACTGATGGATGGACAAACAAACAGATGGACGAACGATCAATGCTGGTGTTGGATAGACAAGTGAACGGCCGACAGGCAGCAACAGACAGGTGGTCAAGCTTGCTAGCTTTTGGTTATGCTGGGTTAGCTTTAGCTCGCTAAGCTTCTCTGACTCTGAAACTGTTCTGTGTGGGCGGGGCTAGAGACGCAGCCTTGTGATTGGTCAGAGGGATGCTTATGGAAGCATTAGCCACGATTAGAACTCTCCAGAGGAAAATATGAGAAACATGGTGAAATATATCGGTCATTCACTGGTCAGTAGAACATTATTCACAGTGTTTACTTAGTTCATGTTTACTGTTCACCTGCCAGAACAGGATTAACCTCATCAGAAAGAAAACACAGATTTAGGTTCCCTGGGTCTTTAATCTACGCAGGTTAAGTCGATAGTGACCCAATGACACAATGACACGCCCCTTTACAACCCATGCCGGTCTAGTGCTGGTTTAGCTGGCCACCCAGCATGGTCATGAGCAGCATACCAGCATCCAAAACACAACATATGCTGGTTTTGCTGGTGCTGTTGCTTCTAGTAAAGAAGGCCGCAGCTTTAGCATTAGCAATAAAGCAGTCGCTAGTTAGCCTAATTAGCCATGGCAGCCTTAACCAGCAGTTTAGCACTAAATAAAAGCCAAAAGCCACAATAGAGAAGCTTTGTTTCGCACTGTAACTCTTTCTCATTAATAATGTGGGCTTAATGGAATTAATACCTTAATTAATTAATGAATACATGTGAATTTCATGGAATTAATACATCTGGACATGCTAACCCACCACCCTGGTTGGTGTTACTCCTGTTCTGTTAGCAGCTAAGCTAAAGCTTCTGTTCTACTGAAACGGTCAGGACTGTAGATCAACACCATACTGCTTTAAATCTATACTGGTTAAATCTGCAGTGATCTGGTGACACACTCCTCACGAGCTCAGAGGCTGAAGCTTTAGGATAAGCTAGAAGACATTCGCTAGGTTTAAGTTTAAGTTCAAGAGGCTTTATTGCCATTTCAACTAAATACAAGTACACAGTGAAACGAAACAACACTCCGCCAGGACCAACACAGGAACACAAGGGCAAAACTATACAATATACACAGTGCAGACAACACAGTACAACAAATACAAAGACTTACAATAAATACAAAAACAGCACACAGGCAGGACACGGTACTGAGAGTATGTGGAGCTGTGCAAAGCAGGATGTGATATACTATGACATATTAGCAGATAGCTTAGCATATATGAGCATAGCAGTCACTGAGGTAGTAACCAGTTAGCCTGGTTAGCTGTAGCAGCCTTAGCAGTTAGCCCGGTTAGCTGTAGCAGCCTTGCCAGTTAGCCTGGTTAGCTGTAGCAGCCTTAGCAGTTAGCCCGGTTGGCTGTAGCAGCCTTACCAGTTAGCCCGGTTAGTTGTAGCAGCCTTACCAGTTAGCCCGGTTAGCTGTAGCAGCCTTAGCAGTTAGCCTGGTTAGCTGTAGCAGCCTTAGCAGTTAGCCTGGTTGGCTGTAGCAGCCTTAGTAGTTAGCCTGGTTGGCTGTAGCAGCCTTAGCAGTGAGCCTGGTTAGCTGTAGCAGCCTTAGTAGTTAGCCTGGTTGGCTGTAGCAGCCTTAGCAGTGAGCCTGGTTAGCTGTAGCAGCCTTAGCAGTTAGCCTGGTTAGCTGTAGCAGCCTTAGCAGTTAGCCTGGTTGGCTGTAGCAGCCTTACCAGTTAGCCCGGTTAGTTGTAGCAGCCTTAGCAGTTAGCCTGGTTAGCTGTAGCAGCCTTAGCAGTTAGCCCGGTTGGCTATAGCAGCCTTAGCAGTTAGCCTGGTTGGCTGTAGCAGCCTTAGCAGTTAGCCTGGTTAGCTGTAGCAGCCTTAGCAGTTAGCCTGGTTAGCTGTAGCAGCCTTACCAGTTAGCCTGATTAGCTGTAGCAGCCTTAGCAGTTAGCCTGGTTAGCTGTAGCAGCCTTACCAGTTAGCCCGGTTGGCTGTAGCAGCCTTATCCAGCAGTTTACAGCACTGAATAAAACCAACATGCCACAATATTGTTTTGCACTTTAACTCTTGATGGAGCAAAAAACAACTACAGTTCATCCTTCTTCTGATCTAAACTCCTAACAATCTCCATCGCCATCCTCTGTTATTTGTGATTAAATTTTCACACCCCACCTTCAGGGCCCTTTCTGAACATTTTAAAGTCACGTGTGGATTACACACACTTGTGTTTGTCAGCAGATTTTGAATTCACTAAATGTTGTATTCTGTATTTTGCTGGGTAAATTGTTTTCTGTATTGTATGTTAATATGTATTCTGCTACAACAGAGTTGAATTACATTTTGATGCATCGGATACAATTACAACTGACATTGACATCATGTGGCAATAAAAAGAATCAATCAACCAATCAATCAATCAGTGCAATTCACCGTGATTAGTGATTTCACGTCCCAGACTTCCAGGTCGAATCATCCTATACTGAAACATCAGGACTATAGTGGCCTAAAGGTAACAGAGTAAAGTATTAAAAATGTTTATATGATGCTAAACTTGACTGTTATATTAAACAATCAGCAAAGCTTGAATGAAAAACATAAGATATAAATATGATAAACACGGCTGATCAGCCTTATCTGAGAGCTGAGTGGGCATGGCTAATGCTCTTGATTGACAACTCTCTGTCCAGCACTCCTAGCCTGCTCCGCCCCTCATACAGAGCTAAAATCATCATCCAGCTTTTATGTGACGCTAACTGGACGATAAAAGTCACTGATAGATGGACAAACAAACAGATGGACGAACGATCAATGCTGGTGTTGGATAAACGAGTGAACGGCCGACAGGCAGCAACAGACAGGTGGTCAAGCTTGCTATCTTTTGGTTGTGCTGGGTTAGCTTTAGCTGACCTTGAAACTGTTCTGTGCGGGCGGGGCCAGAGACTGTTCTGTGTGGGCGGGGCCAGAGACGCAGACTTCCAGGTCAAATACATTTTATGCGCAAGTTTGGTGACCTCGGACATATTTGTGTCTTTGACCAATAGTGCTACTTCCTTCCAGAGCTTCACAGCACTGAACCTCCAAAATGGAGGAAAAGCTAATTAAACTTTATTCTAAGCACAAACCTTCAAACATTTCCTCATAAAGGAAGTCTGTATTATTATCTTTACTCTTATGGTTTAACTGTTCATGGTAAGCGAGTTAGCCAGCTTGCTATCTGCGATTTTAGCTCCATGGCTAACTCCAGCTAAACACAAGTTGAAACATGAATGGGAAAGCTTGTAACGCTCAACATGGCATCTGAAGTCCCGCCCTTCAAGAAAAAGAGCCAATCAGCCTGCTGATTATGACGCAAGCAGGGAAAGCCCACCTTTGTGCAAGCACAGTAGCCAGAACCACCTGAAAAAAGACATTTTTTTGTGTTACTGGGCCAAACGCTACAAACTATTTATGAGTTTTTTTGTCAGATTTTATCAGTGATTTCAAATTTGTTTCATGTGTTTTGGTCCCACTTCATTCAAAGTGAGAGGAGTCTGGTCTTGCATGGCTGGAAATAACTGCCCCGGCAAAGATGGCCACCTAGCGAATAAGCTTTCCTATAAGGATTTTAACACAAGTCACCTCACTGCTGCCAACTGCAGCACTGCGCTGTGGGGAGAATATAATTATTGAATATAATTTTATTCACTTCTGTATCTTTACTGTTTATAGTGGGCCAGTTAGCCGGCTAACTGTTATGTAAAAACCCATAAAAATGCTACGTTATGTCTTCAAACAGCCGTCAAACACTCATAACAGACCACTACGAACATTCAGAGTGCGTCGTTAGATAAAGCTAATGGTTTATAAGCCATTTTAGCCTGTCTGTGCAGCCCTACGCACACTGGGATTGGCTCTGTTCACAGGCCATTCTGTAGTAGGTCACTGCACATCGAGCCTCAGGCTGTGTACAGTCAGCAGAGACTGGGCCATCGATTAGCCATGCCTAATAAACTCGTGGCTCTGCAGCTCTGGAGCGATTAGCTGAGTCTTACATTACGGCTGGTGTAATGAAGGCAGAACGACAGCGGGCAGCAAACATCCAAACAAACTCATCTCACAGACCAGTGAACGCACATAGAGGGGAATTCCACCCATTTTGGTGAAATTTCTGAGACGTTATTCTGAGTAGTTTGGTGTGAGACTCTTAACAGTGGTGGTGATAGGAACCAGGTGTTTTCATGACCACAACACAGATATAGACGTTTTATATGGAATGTTGATGATGGTGAAATAGTGTAAGATCTGAAAAGTTTTTTGGGGACTATTTTACCTCACAACACCCTGCATAGACCTCTCCACCAAAAATAGAGTTTAAAAAATGCATGTTGAGCCAAAACTTTCTCAAAATATAAAGAGATTAGGTTGAAAAACTGCCGTGTTGCTCTAAAAACAGCTAGTAAAAGCAGGTGAAAACGCTATTGATTGTTTTTGATAACTTAATTGGGTTTATATAGTAATGACAGATAGTTGCTATTGTATTGCTAAAAGGTTGCTCTAGTATTCCAGGTAGTTGTTATTGCTGTGATGGTTGTTAAGTGGTTGCTAAGTTGTTGCTAGCAGGTTGCTTAGGTGTTGTTAGGCCACTGATATGATAATCCAGGTGGTTGTAAAGGTGTTGTTAGTTCATTGGTATGATGTCCTATGTGGTTAAGGTGTTGTTAGGCCATCGATATGATGTCCCAGGTGGTTGTTAAGATATTGTTAAGCCCATGAAATGACGTCCCATATGGTTGTTAAGGTGTTGTTAGGCCATTGATAAGACATCCCGTGTGATTGTTAAAGTGTTGTTACATCACTGAAGTGATGTCCCAGGTAGTTGCTTAGGTGTTGCTAGGCCATTGATATGATGTCCCAGGTGGTTGCTAAGGTAATATTAGGCCATTGATATGATGTCCCAGGTGGTTGCTAAGGTATTGCAAGGCCATTGATATGATTTTCCAGGTGGTTCCTAAGGTGTTGTTAGGCCATTGACATGATGTCCCAGGTGGTTGTTAAGGTGTTGTTAGCCATTGATATGATGTCTCAGGTGGTTGTTAAGGTGTTGTTAGGCCATTGACATGATGTCCCAGGTGGTTGCTAAGGTGTTGTTAGCCATTGGTATGATGTCCCAGGTGGTTGTTAGGGTGTTGCTAGCCATTGATATGATGTCCCAGGTGGTTGCTAAGGTGTTGTTAGGCCATTGATTTGATGTCCCAGGTGGTTGTTAAGGTGTTGTTAGGCCATCGATATGATGTCCCAGGTGGTTGTTAAGATATTGTTAAGCCCATGAAATGACGTCCCATATGGTTGTTAAGGTGTTGTTAGGCCATTGATAAGACATCCCGTGTGATTGTTAAAGTGTTGTTACATCACTGAAGTGATGTCCCAGGTAGTTGCTTAGGTGTTGCTAGGCCATTGATATGATGTCCCAGGTGGTTGCTAAGGTAATATTAGGCCATTGATATGATGTCCCAGGTGGTTGCTAAGGTATTGCAAGGCCATTGATATGATTTTCCAGGTGGTTCCTAAGGTGTTGTTAGGCCATTGACATGATGTCCCAGGTGGTTGTTAAGGTGTTGTTAGCCATTGATATGATGTCTCAGGTGGTTGTTAAGGTGTTGTTAGGCCATTGACATGATGTCCCAGGTGGTTGCTAAGGTGTTGTTAGCCATTGGTATGATGTCCCAGGTGGTTGTTAGGGTGTTGCTAGCCATTGATATGATGTCCCAGGTGGTTGCTAAGGTGTTGTTAGGCCATTGATTTGATGTCCCAGGTGGTTGTTAAGGTGTTGTTAGGCCAGTGATGTGATGTCCCAGGTGGTTACTCAGGTGTTGTTAGGTCTCTAATATGATAACCCATGTGGTTAAGGTGTTGCTAGGTCATTGATATGATGTCCGAAGTTGTTGTCAAGGTGTTGTTAGACCATTGATATGACATCCCATGTGGTTACTAGGCCATTGCTACGATAGCCAAGATGGTTGCTAAGGTGTTGCCGGGCCTTTGCTATGGTATCCCAGGAGTAGCGTTACAATTTTTACACCTTAGAATAATAATAAGATAATGATGAACATTAAGTTGGCCATTTCATGCCTTACATGATTGCCTTGTGACCCTTAATTAAACAGGCTAATTTTGAGCCTTTAAGACTGATTGTCACTCTCAGAACAAAATCTCATATTTCCAAAAAAATTCTTTATGAGAAAGGACGAAAGATATAACAAGATTTTAAGTCATTTTGGAGCATTTCTATTGGTCCATTTGTCATAAGCGTTTGACACAATGTAAACTAACATATGTTCTGATTGGCTGCCCTGTGTTATGCAACTTCAGAGTGAATAGACGGGGCTGAGTGGCTGGATGTTGTGACATCATAAGGACAATGATTCCAAAATGGGCTGTTTTTTACAGCCTTGTTTCCATATATGGACTATATGGACTGATAACTGAGGTATGTTTAAAAACGATGTGTAGTTTCTATATCAAACTCTAAAGTCAATAAAATTTGGCTTCCCATGATATGGGCCCTTTGAACACTACTATACTGACAGTGAGTCTTCTGTGTGCATCATATCCGTTCTTTAAGGCCGTTCCTATGAGTCAGTCTCTCTCTCGCTCCTGTCAGAGTGAATGAGTGAAGCAGGGAAGACAGAAGCAATAAGCGCAGGAGAGAGGAAAGAAGCAGAAGACAGAGGCGGAGGGGTAGAAAGAGAGAACCCATGTTCAGCATCAAATATTCACAAAGCCACCACTCTGTAAAGTGTCACACAGCGGTGATGTCACCAGGGCAGGGGGCGGGGCTTAGGAAGGAGGCTGGTTCCGATTGGCTGACCGGTGCTCTGGATAAGTGGTGTAACCGAGGGAGAACAGAAGCAGCCAACAAACGATCAAAACATCAAAACAGACTAAAGTCACACTGCACAGACCAGCGCACAGCGCGCTCAACCATGCGCTCTACATCTCACGCGTTGGCAGATAGAAATAGAACTAGGTTTTAAATATTTGAGGAAAATGTAAATTTTAGGCCTCAGTTTCGGATTTTAAAGTGCATTAAATTCTGTATAGGCAGTGTGTGATATCTGTACCATTAAATATATATGGACTGTTCTGCCGAATTAGTTCAAACTGAGGTCCCGCAGTTAAAAAAAGGATTTCAAAAAACTATTTACAAAGATTATGTTCTGATCTATTCAAATCCAAGAATAATAAATCCAAAAATTAATAGAGATGTTAGTAAGCTAAATACACCGATCAGGCATAACATTCTGACCACCTCCTTGTTTCTACGCTCATTGTCCATTTTATCAGCTCCACTTACTATATAGGTGCACTTTGTAGTTCTACAGTTACAGACTGTAGTCCATCTGTTTCTCTGATACTTTGTTAGCCCCCTTTTACCCTGTTCTTCAGTGGTCAGGACCCCCATGGACCCTCACAGAGCAGGTGCTATTTGGGTGGTGGGTCATTCTCAGCACTGCAGTAACACTGACGTGGTGGTGGTGTGTTAGTGTGTGTTGTGCTGGTCTGAGTGGATCAGACACAGCAGTGCTGCTGGAGTTTTTAAACACCTCAGTGTCACTGCTGGACTGAGAATAGTCCACCAACCAAAAATATCCAGCCAACAGCGTCTTGTGGGCAGCGTCCTGTGACCACTGATGAAGGACTAAAGGATGACCAACACAAACTGTGCAGCAGCAGATGAGCTATCGTCTCTGACTTTACATCTACAAGGTGGACTGACAAGGTAGGAGTGTCTAATAGAGTGGACAGTGAGTGGACACAGTGTTTATAAACTCCAGCAGCACTGCTGTGTCTGATCCACCCGCACCAGCGCGACACACACTATCACACCACCACCACGTCAGTGTTACTGCAGTGCTGAGAATGATCCACCACCCAAATAGTACCTGCTCTGTGAGGGTCCATGGGGGTCCTGACCACTGAAGAACAGGGTAAAGGGGGCTAACAAAGTATCAGAGAAACAGATGGACTACAGTCTGTAACTGTAGAACTACAAAGTGCACCTATATAGTAAGTGGAGCTGATAAAATGGACAATGAGTGTAGAAACAAGGAGGTGGTCATAATGTTATGCCTGATCGGTGTATATACACAATCATCATTTATGGGGTACTTTTATTGGGAGGTGTCTGTCCCAAAACCTTAACCCCAAAATTTACAAATCTGAAAATAATATTTATATTTTTATGTTTTTATTTTTTAAAATAAGGGTAAAAAGCCAGCTGGCTGCTGAGCCTGCTGTTAGTTAAGCTAACCATTCAGAGTCAGAATCTGCTTTGTTACAGGCTAACATTACATTCAGATTTCCTTGGCTTTTCATTATGTTCTGTGTACTTCCCTTTCAATGCAGCACCAACATTCACCACCTCGACTTTTAACATTATAACTGTTGACTTTAACATCATTAACTCGGATAAAGTGTTTGTCAATATGTACACGTATTGACCAGCCAAGTCCCACAGTTTATCGTTTTTCTCCTCTCTGCTGACAGTCTGAAGCCACAGATCTCTCTTTTTGCTGCCCTTCGCTCTTTGGGGCAGTAAAGAAAATTGTAGACTGGGTTTTTATTGTTGGACGAGTAAAATGCGACACAGCACCTTTTAGGCATGGTGCCACTGGTATTTCCACTTTGCTGGCACTATGACCAGGTTGTTTTCACCCCAATGGTGGGGGGGTGGTCGTTTGGACGACAGGGATGTGACGTATGCTTGCTTTCATCCATTGTCTAAAATGTTTTTGTATGCTGTAGCATTAGCATTACCCTTCACTGGAACTAAGCTCAAACCACCTCATTACCCCACCTCCACCAAACTTTTCTGTTGGCACTATGCATTCAAGTAGGTAACGTTCTCCTGGCTTTCACCAAACCCAGATTCATCATCAGACTGACAGATAGTGAAGCGTGATTGATCACTCCAGAGAACACGTTTCCACTGCTCACGAGTCCAGCGTGCTTTACACCCCTCCAGCCGACGCTTGGCATTGCGCATAGTGATCTTAGGCTTGTGTGCAGCTGCTCAGCAATGGAAACCCATTTCAAGAAGCTCCTGACGCTCAGTTCTTGTGCTGATGTTTCTTCCTGAGGCAGTTTGGAACTGTGTAGTGAATGATGCAACAGAGGGTAGGCTATTTTTACACGCGTCAGCATCCCGTTCTGTGAGTTTTTGCATGGTCTATTGCTTCGCGGCTGAGCTATTGTTGCTTTCATTTCACAATAATAGCACATACAGTTGTCCAGGGCAGATCTAGCAGGGCGGAAAATTTCAGAAGCTAACTTGTGGCAAAGACGTTGTCCTATGAGAGTGGCACGTTTAAAGTCACTGAGCTGTCTATGGAGACTGCATGGCTATGTGCTTGATTTTATACACAGTTAGCAATGGGTGTGGCTTAAACACCTGAATTCAGTAATTAGTAGGGGTATATCTTGGTGCACACTGCACATGCACTCTCCCAGTTATGGAGAATATAAAAAAGGATGACTCCTCTGACCAGACCACTATTGTCCACATCCTTGTTGACCAGTGCTGGTGTGATTACACCACTCACCTCTCAGATGGTCATTGGTCTTTGTACTGAAGGGTTTATGCTCTTCCGTTCTGCTATAATATCCCTCTCAACAGACTGTTCCTGCATTGACGTTCATCAAGTCAAATGAGGAGCAGCAGCTCTTACATATTGCACTGATACACGAGCATTACGCTCACTACATGTTCACTTTCAACCACAATTTCCAACCCTTGTCCACCAGGAGCCCAAACAGATCCCCTCCATGTCCCCCTGCCCCCCATATCTGCACTGTAACACACTGAGACATTAAACATGCCAGACCGAACCTGCAATAATAAATGAATTATTAATAAGGGGTGGAGAGAGTTGGCCATCAAGGTGGGGCAACGGAGGGAAGAGGGAGGAGTACAATACACAATAGCAGAAGAGTGTCTAAAATATTCATAAGATTAACCCTTTTTTGTTTGATCTATTTGTCGAGTTTATGTTTTTTCCCCTTTACCTGATTAAATTTGGCCTGTAGAGTAGTTGCTTTTCCGTGTTGGTCAGTAAAATGGATCAGCATGTGGAATTGAAGCTTTTTGTTTCTTTTTTCTTTCTGTATAAAAGAAGCTCCATGCTGCTTTTATTGTGATATAAACTGAGTCTGTTCTACAGTTTCTCATTAGGCTGAATGAATAACCGACTCTAAATGTAGGTATTGTGATATAAACTGAGTCTGTTCTACAGTTTCTCATTAGGCTGAATGAATAACCGACTCTAAATGTAGGTATTGTGATATAAACTGAGTCTGTTCTACAGTTTCTCATTAGGCTGAATGAATAACCGACTCTAAATGTAGGTATTGTGATATAAACCGAGTCTGTTCTACAGTTTCTCATTAGGTTGAATGAATAACTGACTCTAAATGTAGGTATTGTGATATAAACTGAGTCTGTTCTACAGTTTCTCATTAGGCTGAATGAATAACTGACTCTAAATGTAGGTATTGTGATATAAACCGAGTCTGTTCTACAGTTTTATTGTGGTATAAACTAAGTCTGTTCTGATCAGAAAAATAGGATGTTATTGATTACAGTTACTGCTGTCAATTTGTAATCTTAAAAAAAAAATACAGCTTGTATGTCAGTTTATGTCATTGCTTTAAATAAATATGACAGTAGTCACTTGCTGGCAGTACTTTACAACACGTCACTGTAAATTTGCAACTTTTACAGTGCAGTGACTCTGAGTAAGTGTGCACATGTGCTTATGTAAAGACTGCAGGAGTGTTCATGGAAATGTGCAGGAGCACACATGATCACACGCACACACAGAAGTCTTTGTTTCTGTTCACACGACCTCTGATTTTCATGAGTCACTGATCATGGGCTGTTATCTCACTACTTTCCAGTGAGTGCATAACACATACAAACCTCAATTCCAGAATTAGTAAATCCATTTTAATCTGTATTCACCTGCCACACATTCTAAGAAAGTTGCTTTTAAAACTAGGAACGTTGTGAAATGTTCAATAAACAGCTTAAACAGGTGATTTAATCACGTTTGGGTATTAAATGAGCATCTAGGAAAGGCCTAGTCCTTAATGAGCGAGGACGTATCGAGGCTCGCCACTTTGCTAAAAACTGCATCCATCCTATCTGTAATGAAAGGCCTGTTATTTGTCAAATCTGATTGTTTTTTATTCAGGGGTTACCACTGTACTTCTGTTAACAATGAGACTAAACAAAATTCTACTAAAGTGTCGAGACTTAATGCATTCGGATCCCAGAGACTTGAGACTTGACTCGGACTCCCTCCAAGAGAAGTAAGACTGGCCTTAGACTCGGAACCCAGAAACTCAAGACTTGACCCAGACTCCTCCAACAGATACAAGACTTGACAAAGACTCAGGCCCCAGAGACTCAAGACTTGACTCAGACCCCACAGACTTAAGACTCGACTCAACTTAGACTCAAACCCCAATGACTTGAGACTTGTCTCAGGCTTGAACTGCAGAGACTTGAGACTTCACTCAGACACCCACCCCAATGACTCAAGACTCAACTCAGACTTGGACCTCAGAGATTCAAGACTCAACTCAGACTCAGACCCCAGAGATTCAAGACCCAAAATGGACATGCACACCAAAGACGCAAGATGCAACATGGACTTGCCAGAGACAAGACTCTCCTCGATTCAGACCACAGAAACTTCAGACTCAAACTCAGACTTGAATCCCAGAGAATCGAGACTCCACTTGTACTCAAACTCCAGTGACTCTTGACTTAGACTCAGATCCCAGATCCCAACTCAAGACTCAACTCGCACCACAGAAACTCGCAGCCCAGAGACTTGAGACTCAACTCAGACTCTGACCCCAGTGGCTTTTTCTAACCGATCCATTAATGGAAAAGGACCCCCCAAAAAAAACACCACTGACCAGATCATATTGGGATGGTAAAATATCCTTCCAAGAGTGGTTCTATGGTCGAAAACTGTCGATTGATGAAGGGGGACTCGGACCCCAGAGACTCGTGACTCAATTCAGACTCAAACTAGGAACATTGTGAAATGTTCAATAAACATCTTAAACAGGTGATGCAATCATACCTGGGTAAAAAAGGAACATCCAGAAAAGGCCGAGTCCTTTAGAAACATCTGTATCAGTGAATGCTGCATGTAGCATGTCTGTCCTGTCTATAATGAAAGGCTTGTGATTTGTTGAACCTGACAGGTTTCTAGTTTACTTTTGTGGAATGCAATGCCAAGAGACTCGACTTGGACTCAAACCCCTCAGCCTCAGACCCCAGAGACTCAAGACTCAACTTGGTCTCGGACTCCAGAGATTTGATACTTGACTTGGACCCCAGAGACTCGAGACTCGACTTGGACTTGGACCCCAGAGACTCAAAATTCAACTCATACCCCAGAGACTCGACACTCAACTTGCACTCAGACTCCAGAGACTCAAGACTTGAATTGGACCCTAGAGACTCAAGACTCAACTCACATCCTAGAGACTTGAGACTCAAATCAGCCTCAGACCCCAGAGACTCAAGACTCAACTAGGACTCAGACCCCAGAGACTTAAGACTCAACTCCAACTTGGACCCCAGAGAGTCAAGACTGAACTTGGACTTGGACCCCAAAGACTTGAGATTCAACTCACACCTCAGAGACTCAAGACTCAACTCATACTCAGGCCTCAGAGACTTGAGATTTTACTCAGACCTCAGAGACTCGAGATTTGACTCTGACCTCACAGACACTCGAGATTTGACTCAGACCTCAGAGACTCAAAATTTGACTCAGAGACTTAAGACTTGACTCAGATCCCAGAGAATCAAGACTCAACTTGGTCTCAGACCCCAGAGACTTGAGATTCAATTTGGACTCAGACCCCAGAGACTCCGGACTCAACTTGGTCTCAGGCCCCAGAGACTTGAGATTTGACTCTGACCTCACAGGCTCCAGATTTGACCCAGAGAACAGAGACTTGACTTGGACCCCAAAGACTCGAAATTCAACTCGGACCCTAGAGACTTGAGACTCAACTCGGACCCTAGAGACTCAAGACTCAACTCACATACTAGAGACTCAAGACTCAAATTGGCATCAGACACCAGACTTGAGACTCAACTCCAACTTGGACCCCAGTGACTTGAGATTCAGCTTGCACCTCAGAGACTCAAGACTCAACTTGGACTCGGATCTCAGAGACTCAAGACTCAACTTGGTCTCAGACCCCAGAGACTTGAGATTCAGCTCGGACTCAGACCCCAGAGACTGGAAACTTGGCTTGGACTCGAACCCCAGAGACTCAACTCGGACTTGTAACCAAGGCACTCTTATATGTTCTCTTTTAGAAGTAGGCTAATCTAGTGCTGGGGACACCACACTCTATCAGACATGACTGTGTGCTGTGAGCTACTCTTCCAAGAAGCCTCCATTAGCACTGAGCTGCAAATTAGCTTACTGCAGTTTAGTGTATCAGCCACATCCTTACAATCAGCTGTTGAAAAGCAGACCACCTACACACTCATACATCTAAATCTGGTTTCAAACAGAGGGTGGACAAAATAACAGAAACACTACTTGAAATACACATACTTGTTGGGCATTTTATCAGCAACACATACAATACAGGTGCATTTTGTAGGTATACATTTACAGCCTGTATCCCGTCTGTTGATGTATGGTTTATTAGGCCGTCTTGAGCCCATACATCAACGGAAACGAACACCCAAAGAACCTCCACTGATGTGGATGGTGGTCTAACCTAAAACATTCTTCCAAGAGCAGCTCTGTGGTCAGAAACTGACCACTGATGAAGAAGAATAAAACAAATCATCCACATTAACAGATGAGTTACAGGCTCTTACTGTACACCAGCAAGGTGGAGCTACAACAGAGGGGTTTCTGATAAAGTGGCCAGGGAAAGTAAACATTGCAGACAGACATTAAACAGTTGATTGATCTGTTTGTCCTGAAAATTAGGTTCTTCCAGAAACACCGCATAACAGCTGCATGATTACAAACCCTCAGTTCAGATCCGAAACCCCCAACAGGCCTTTAAAGCCTCTCAGTAATGAGAGAAATGATAAAACCAGCCGGCAGATCTTTAAAGGATTGCGTTAGTGTGATGGGAAAGGATAATAAATCTCTTTCCTCTGTGACATTGCCATGGTATCTCATAAACAGAACGGTGATGAAGCCTTTGAGCTGAAAAAGTGGAGCAGTTTTGGATCACGTCTGACACATGACCTGTCAGAGAGAGAAAACGAGGACCAACTAGGTCCAGATGTGGCCCCCCCGACCCCTATTTACACAGTACATGTAGTTACATCACACTGCTTTCTGCATTCCACATGTCGCCAACTGTGTGGGACTCAAATCAACCTCCACATTCCTCTGCTTTCTTCAAAGAGTCATGCCAATGACCTTTTGACCTGCCCTAAATTGAAGGAAATGTAAATATAGCTGATTATGTACTTATGTAATCACGTTTCATTGAACTGTACATTTAAATTATAGCAAAACATCAACGATAACTTAAGAATTCAATTCAGATTTTCCCTCAAATAAGCTCACAGGCTCACAGGCAAATAAGCTCTCTAATACTAGCAGCTAGCAGAAGCTAATTTTAATTGCCATGCTATGCAGTCTTCTGTAGCTTAGCATTGCATCCCTCAGCCTCATCAGTCTGAAAGAATTCACAATTTTATATTGTTTTCATCCAACGATGTTCTCTCACTACAACACCCACCATACATTTTGCACATACATCCAGTGGTGGACGAAGTACACAAACCCTGTACTTGACTTAAAGTAGAGATACCCAAGGTAAAACATTACTCCAGTAAAAGTAGAAGTTCCTCCCTTTAGACCTCCACTTGAGTAAAAGTACTAAAGTATTTACCTTCAAATGTACCTAAGTATTGAAAGTGAAAGTACTAAAAGATTAATTATGACTCTGATGTCCTGTTATCATTTTTATAACAAGACTCGCTTCATTAACTCATTTTAGGTGAAAATACTCCAGTGTCTCTCTTGGTAAACCAGTCTTTTAATAGAGTCATTAATTAGTGACGCTGATGTCTATTAAAATTATCATAAGCACAAAACACTGAAGGCAAACAGTTTCCATCAGGTAGAACTGAGTGGCTCTGAAATCACTTTTTACAAACAAGCAAAGTTTCAGTTTAAGATTTATTTGAACTTAGTTACAAATTTAAATTTAATAAAAACTTTAAACTCAGATTCACAAATGAGTTTCCTTTACTAAACTGCATCTGTAGGTCTCTGTTCATAAACATAAACTAGCCTAAACTAATTTACTATAAAATGAAATGTGTTTGTATAAATTCAGAATAAAGACACGTCAGTCACAACTGCATATGTGTACATATTTCTATATTGTGGTCTGTTTACACAGAGTTAGGTTAGTTCATCATTTATGTTGAATAGACTCTCCGAAAATTTCACCCTGCTGCACTGATGTTGAACCATGTGCTGCACTGGGTCGGTATGACCAACAGGTCAAAACAAGTTTAAAACAAAGTGACCGCTGTGCCCTGATTGGTGTTGTTGCTTTGCACTTCTTTCGTTTTGACATGTTATGTTTTTATACACACATAAACCAAAAGGAACGACGGATTTCTCATAATGTAGTGGAGTAAAAAGTGAGATTTCTGACTTTGAAATGTAGTGGAGTGAAAGTAAAAAGTCGCCCAAAATGGAAATATTTCAGTAAAGTACAGATACAGGAAAAAACTACTTAAGTACAGCAACGAATTACATTTACTTCGTTACTGTCCACCACTGCATACTTCGTACAACCATTGGGAATCCCTGCAGTGTCAACCTATCCTGACTGCTAGCCTAGCCACTGAGCTATAATAAATACAACCAAGCTAGCATTAGTGCGACTTGTCACTACCCGATTTGAACCGGAAACCTGATCTGAACCACGCATGAAAATGTAGGCAATTTCTGCTACTGTTTTCAGAATTGAATGTAAAACACTTCCTGAGGTTCCTCAGTCTGGTCGCTTTTTTGAAGGCTGCATGGATGTAACCTAACCTTCTTAAAAGACTTGACTAACAAATGCTAATGCTAACAGCTAGCAGTGAAGTGTCGTATCTTTGCAACAGTGTGGAGTATCGCTGCCTTCCTAGCGCGCCTTAAGCATGATTCAGTTACAGGTACGTTCATCACAACACTGCCTTCTGAGACACTGACTTATGAGACAACAGGGCATCGAGGCAGCTGCCTTTGATTTCGGACACAGCCTTAGACATCGCATGCTGACATGCCTTTGCTGCGCATGCGTGGTCCAAACTGGGTTTCTGGTTCAATTTGGGTAGTGACACAACTCTTACCTCAGTCGCATTTCATTCAACACAAAATGAAGACCAGAGTCAAGTGATTTCACCCTTTTAGCCAGAGAAGGAGCCAAACTGAGGTAGCACCAGAGCCGGTTTATGAGGAGCCTGGCCACTTCCTATTTTCCCTTTTATATCAAAAACAGGACTGCTAAACAGCAGAGGGCGCTCGCGAGCGAGTCCTTAATGAATGGGGGTGAATGGAGCTAAACGGCTAAAAACGAAAAGTTAAAACAGTTTCTAATCACTGAACCAGAACTTTCCTTTAACTGTAGAAAGTAGAAGGATGGATTTCACTAAAAAAAACAAAGAAAACTCACCCGTGTGTTTCCTTTTTATACAGTAAACAGGTTTTGGGCAGCAGAATGCTAACATTACTATACTGAGTGCTGATTGGTTGGCAAGCGGAGCAGCTCATTGGCTGTTCGCGCTCACTGACGTCATGAACATACATGAGGCGCTGTTTTAAACTCCTATAACTCGAGTTTAAAAGCTCTTAAAAATATAACAGCAGTGTTAAAATGTTTTATGCAGCTCTGTGTTCAGGAAATGAATGAATTCTTTTACATTAAAAATGTTTCAGCATTAATAAACTATGATTTTCCTCAAATGCTCCATATCAACCTATTCATTTTGTCTTGGACTCGCTCGGGAGCGCCCTCTAGCGATTAAGAAACCTGGAAGACATTGCAGAGTTCTCTGGTAGCATATCTACATGGCCAGTCTGCAACATTGCTAACTTTACCTTTCAGCGTGTTGCCAGGCTCATCTGAGTAATATGTCTTCTTAACTGTAAAGATTGAATTAATATTCATTTGAAGATTCATCGCTGTCTTCAGTCAACAGTCAACCATGGAAACACATTGTGTGAACAGCCATAACATTAGCAAGGCTAGCATTAATGTTTGCTAACCCTGCTAGAAAAAACAGCTTAGACTAGCATGGCTGGTCACCAGTAAAACCAGTCTATCCCTGCCAAAAAAAAAATGAAAGAAACCAGTCAAAACCAGAGTTCTGGGACTGATTTCAGATGAATTCGATAGTTTTGTAAAGGGATCTAAAGACATCCTAGAAGAAACTAATGGGCTCTTATGGTAACCATGAAGCCAGTTGTGTTTTGGTTGCTGGTATGCTGGTCAACCAGCTTGACCATGCTGGGTTGACCAGCTAAACTAGCACCAGAACAGCTCAGAAATTATGGAATTCTTGTTTGTCTAAGCTGTTTTTTTTCAGCAGTAAAGTTGCCAATAGTGTGGTAGAACTTTGATTTTAGTTTTTTATTTTTTCATTTATTACCCAACTGAGGTGTTTTAAGCAGCGCCGCTAGTTTATGCTAACATAAGCTAATTGAACAGATAAGCTGGTGAAAAGACTTTTCTCTACACGAGATATTTTAGGTCCGATAAAAACATGGCAAGATACCTGAATGTTGTAGAAACAGAACAAAGAAAGAAAGTGCATACTGAAAGCGAGAGAGCGAACAGAAAGCTTTCATATGTCACATGCAGCAACTCTGAGATGTGTTTTGCTAACAAAAGGCACAAGCGCAAAGTTAGCAACTGCATACATCCATGCTCTGCAACTCATAAAGCAGGACTTTAAGCTTAATATATATCAAAATCTTACGCCAAAGCGCACACGAGGTCCATGACTCCAATCAGTAACAGCACGTGGCTATCAAAGCCATTCAATCAAATCAAACTGCTGTGTGCCTTTATAGGGCCACCAAACTGGAAACACTCACTCCTGCCTTTTCCAGAAAGCTGTTACAGGGTGGATACACTGAGTGCTAAAATAGTCCAGGCCTGTACTCTCTACTTTATTGGAAACACCTCCCTTTTTCCTCCACTCACTGGCCACTTTATTAGAAACCCCTCCTTTGTGCTTCCACTAACTGGCCACTTTATTAGAAACACCTGCCTTTTGCCTCCACTCACTGGCCACTTTATTAGAAACACCTACCTTTTGCTTCCACTCACTGGCCACTATATTAGAAACACCTACCTTGTGCTTCTACTAACTGGCCACTTTACTAGAAACACCTCCCTTTTTCCTCCACTCACTGTCCACTTTATTAGAAACACCTACTTTGTGCTTCCACTCACTGTCCACTTTATTAGAAACACCTACCTTGTGCCTTAACTAACTGGCCACTTTATTAGAAACACCAACTTGCGTTGTCCAGTACTGACCTGTTCCTTGCCGACTTCAGGTATTCACATTCATCGGGCATTTTGCCCTTCGTATTTTATGTATTATAACAGCTTATTAATGATTTTTAGGATGTTGACCGAAATGCCCATCCCTGCTGTAAAGCTCGTCCAACCTCACAACAGTAGCTTCTAAGAACACAGAGCATGGATAGGTCAGTTAAAAAAATGTTTCAGCAACAATTCGTTCTAATCCGCTCTATCTGAGACTGAAGCTGCGTCTCGTGTGTTTTGGTTGGGCAAATGGATCTTTAGTGAGGCCTAATCTTCCAGATTGTTCCTGACAGGCAGCCGGAGCGCTCCGCTGAGAGACCGCCAAACCGGCCCACTGATTTAATCAGCTTTAATTGGTGCTTTAAAGAGCAAAAAGTGAGACGTGCATCACAAAGTGCAGCAGTAAAGGAAGGCACACACACAAACGCACAACACTTGTTCAGGATTATTATCATAATGACCTGTAAAGTAGCACCGAACTCAGAGGGAAACGAAATACCTGCCAAATAAAGATGTTCTCTTTGATTCTTGTGTTTGTGTAGCGCAGAAAACTCCTCTGGATGTGAAGCTTTTCCAAAGCGGGGCAGCTGTTTTCCCTCCTTGCTACCGAAATCTAAACTGACCTGAAACAGCAGCTTCCAAATGTTCTTCTGCTACTTTTGTCAAACAAGGACGAAACAAATGTAGCTGCGTTCTAAAAGCTGGGCTGTGGTCTTATGAACTCAATGTTTGGATTACGTAATGAAAAATGGTACAGTCTACCAAAGCCACTCTGACACATCCAGACTTAGCGTGGTGTAACCATATCTAGCTTCAGTGCAGTGTTATCTCATCTAGCCTTAATCACAAGCAGGCTTAGCAAGGTGTTACCACATCCAACTTTAGTATGGCGTAATCACATTTAGCCTTTTCATGGTGTTACCACATCCAGCCTCAGCACAATGTAACCACGTACAGCCCTACTGTGTAATATGTAATCTAGCCTTCATGAGTTTTGCCTTAGGGAATTAATTTTTATGACTGTTTTACAACTAACCACTTCCAAATTTAACATGGTGTTACCACATCAAGCTTTTCCCACATATTGCCATATTCTGCGTCTGCAGTGTTACCACATCCAGCCTCAACACGGTGTAACGACATCCAGCCTCAGCCTGGTGTAACGACATCCAGCCTCAGCCTGGTGTAACGACATCCAGCCTCTGCATGGTGTTACCACATCCATCTTTAGTGTAGTGTTACTACATCCAGCCTTATCATGATGTAACCACATCCAGCCTGTACACCTCCAAAATGGGTGTAATCATATTCAGCCTTAATACTGCCATATCCATATGTGGTAATATTAATATTACCACATCCAGCTTCAACACATTATTGCCACCTCTAACACGGTGTTACCACATCTAGCATTAACAGGCTGTAACTACATCCAGCATCAGCACAATGTATCATTCAGACTCAGCATGGTGCTACCACATCCAGCCTCAGCATGGTGTAACCACATCCAGCCTCAGCATGGTGTAACCACATCCAGCGTCAGCATCCAGCCTCAGCATGGTGTAACCACATCCAGCCTCAGCATAGTGTTACCACATCCAGCCTCAGCACAGTGTTACCACATCCAGCCTCAGCACAGGTGTTACCACATCCAGCCTCAGCACAGTGTTACCACATCCAGCCTCAGCATGGTGTTACCACATCCAGCGTCAGCATCCAGCGTCAGCATCCAGCCTCAGCATGGTGTTACCACATCCAACCTCTGCATTCAGCCTCAGCATAGTGTTACCACATCCAGCCTCAGCACAGTGTTACCACATCCAGCCTCAGCACAGTGTTACCACATCCAGCCTCAGCACAGTGTTACCACATCCAGCCTCAGCACAGTGTAACCACATCTAGCCTCTGCACAGTGTTACCACATCCAGCCTCAGCACGGTGTTACCACATCCAGCCTCAGCACAGTGTTACCACATCCAGCCTCAGCACGGTGTAACCACATCCAGCCTCAGCATGGTGTTACCACATCCAGCCTCAGTATGGTGTTACCACCTCCAGCACAGTGTAACCACATCCAGCCCCAGCATTGATGTAACCACATCTTGCCTCAACATGATGTAACCACATCCAGCCTCACTCTGCTTTTTAAAGAAATACAAACAAATTAACAAAATATTTTCATGTATTGGTTTAAATATGGTGGCCTATAAAATCTGGCAACAGTACAGGCTCAAAAATAGCTGTGACCACTGTTTTTAGCTATGCTAATGCACCTCAGTCCATGTTTATAGATAACAGTGAGTCATACAGTGTCAGAAACCACAGAATCAGGTCTATTAGAGATACTGAACAGCTCCACATGGCTGGAGGCAAGTGTTGATTTGGGCCTGCAGTTAGCACCATGCTAATCGGTGGGAAATAAGCTTCCATTACTTGCTAGCTACATTAGCCTCGTAGCAAAACTAAAGAAGGAAACTTCAGATGCCAAACACGTCTTGTCTGATTGAGGGTAAGAGGGCAGGACAGTGTGCTAATTCGATTTTTGGCTGAACCATCGCTTTAACAAACACAGCCCGCGGTGTTCCCAGGCCTCAGTCGCTCTCTGGGTTCAGAAGTTCATTGCTGCTGATCTGATCTGCCTATCGTTCTTTTTATTTCACCTCTCTCTCTCTCTCTCTCTCTCTCTCTCTCTCTCTCTCTCTCTCTCCGTCTCTCTCTCTCTCTCTCTCTCTCTCTCTCTCTCGCTTTTCAAAGGCATATCAGCCCATTAGTAAGTGGATTAACGCTGGTGTTTTTCTACCCAAACACTTTCATCTCGCACTGCTCCGTCATAGAGGGAGAGAGAGAGAGAGAGAGAGAGAGAGAGA